>NC_056737.1:1040686963-1040706963 GCF_019279795.1 Protopterus annectens
TTTTTATATTTTAAAATATATATTATGCCTGTGTTTTATAAAATTTAAAAAAATTTTTATATATATATATATATATATAAAATCAGCAATTTGAAATGATTGTGGCCATTTGTTCCTTCACTTTCATCTTAATTTAGCACCAGCCAGGTGAATATAACATCTTTTTTTTGCAGGGGTAGTGATGGAGGTATGATCATGTGCAGTTTGTCCTTATAAGTGCTTGTCTTCTCTGTTTACTGGGAAATGCTGTTTTGTTAGTATTGAACATTAAGCCTTTGTGTATATTTCTTCCTTGAAGTTCTTTCCTTAGTTGAGATTTTTTTTGGATGAAAAGGTTGGAAACTGTCTAAATGTACCTCAGAGTATTTAAAGCCTTTCGTGTTTCTGGCAGCCTACCAATTGCAGTGTGTTGAAAGATTGGTGTTTAAAACAAAAAAAAATGTAGATTGACAATGTAGATTGACAAGGTGTAAACACAAGAAATAAGTCCTCTATACGGTGTGTGGAGAATGGGGTGGAGTGGAGCAGAACGAACAAGTAATAATCATCACCCTCTTATCCTGTTATGTTTGTGTGGAGGTTGTTTTTTTTTTTACAGTTTGCTGATCATATCTAAATGTGCAGAATATGGAAAGAAAGCAAGGGGCTAGTGTGCCAACGCGTAGGACTCTAGTACTGAACAGCTACTGGCATGTATGGCCAAAAATGGCTCCCCCATCCAAAGCTCTTCTGGATCCACCTTTACATTGAATATATATATATGTGTATATATATATATATATATATATATATATATATATATATAAAGTCACAGCTGTTAAATAAAATCCGTGCTTTTTTTGGGGTGGGAGGGGGTAGTAGAGGTGTTGTTTCAGTAGGAATGTGGCTTGATGCATCTGCTCAATGGCTGTATTATCTAAAGAAGTACAGAATAAATTTATTTAAAATTAAGAAATCCTACCTAGATAATGAGCAATTCACTCCAGTGGATTCATGTAGCTTCATTCATTGGTGGAGTAAAATGAAATCACGTATGTGCTGTGCTATTTTATGAAGCAGGTTTTCGCAGTTTATTTTAACTGATTGCATAATTGCTATATATTCTCCATTTATGCTAAATCTCTTGCACTGATGTTACCTGGAACTGCTGGTAATATAATAGATGAAGCTTTCATGTTGGCCTGAAATGAACTGTGCACAATGCCCAGCATCAAGTGTTTAGAAATTTGCATATCCTACTGAGCTCGCAGCTTCAGGACAAAGCATTCTCATTCCATTTCTGTCACATTTTTAATGGCAGTCTGGCCTTTTGCAACCAACAACTTTGTATTTCATTTGTAGCTGCTCATTGTTTGTGTTTCAAACCCAACACTTAAACAGTCCGTTTGTTTGGCAGCTGGTCAGTCTAGGTCATATTGAATGATAGCTCAATTAGGACTGATTTTTATGTAATGGGCACAGATGTTTGTTCTGACTTTGTAAGTAATGATTGATTAACACTGGAGAAGAATATCAAATGAACGATGAGACACAGATGCGCCTCTCTTCGGTATGCAGCATGTTAAACACAATGCTTGTTTAATGCCACTGTCACTCTACTTAGAATTCATAAACCATTAATAGTAACTTGATACTTTTCCCATCAATACAACATACTAAATTATTAGTTGGACTAAGAGGAACCTTAATACACCTAGTCAACTTTTTCAGTTAAGTACATGTAAGTAGTGTACCTCAGCAAACCTAGCTTTATGCATAATTATGCTTTTCTTTTAAGGCATGTTTTGGTTATAAAAACATGCATCTTTATTGAATGAAGGCGCTGGAGAATATTTCTTTAGACCTCCTTCCTCTTAGTATTAGTCAGAATCATGCTGCTGTAGTAGCATAGAGGTGTAAAGGTTTCACTGTGTCTCAGGCAACCTAGGTTCGATTAGCAGCTAGGACTACTGACAGTGGCAGGGGGGGATGGGCAGGTCCTTGAGCACTCACAGCGACCATCTTGAGTAGAGGTTGGAGACTTCACAAGGTGGGAATGCCTAAAGTGGGATTTAATGGCAGAGATATGGCTAAACAACTGTGGAGGTGGAATGAACCACCCACGACAGGGTTCAATCATGGACTTGCAGAAGGGGAAGGGTGGAGGGATTGAAATATGGGTAGGTCTATAGTTAAATCCCCCACCCCCTGGATGGAAGCACAGATGTACTGAGCCCCCAGATGCCTTGTTCTATGACCAGGCTTGGCAACAATGGATTAAGTCTGAGGGTGAGCATTAGCAGCTGACAGACCCAGCAGGGGCAGGTAACAGGGAGTCAAGCTGGTAAAATGATGGAAGGTGGCAGTGACAGAAATATGGATGCAAATAAAAATATTGGTCCTAATCCTAAAACATGGCATACCAGTTGTATATGAAAATATGGTAATATAATAAAGGGTATTGCCAGACTGCATTATTTTTTAATAAAAACATTTTGTGATGCACTTATCTTGTTTACATTACACAAGGCTACTGCTTTGAGAAATACCAGTAGAATGAGTCATGCTGGTTCAGCAACAGCTCCCTGGTAGGGCTACAAAAACTGTATGTTAATGTATATCAGGATGGCAAGTGCAGTACACAATGTGTGCAAGTTTCACAGCCTTAAGTGTTAGTACAGTTCACTAATAGGTGTAATGCAAACAAAGATAGTCTCCACAAGCTTTTGCATTGGAGTTTAACAGGTTAAGTACCTGGAGGGGGCGCACATGCATAATGTTGAATGGTGTTTGGTTGATGCAGGACTGAATAATAAAATAAGATCAAATTCTATTTAGTCAGTGTGAAAAGATGGTCAAAAACCTACTTGCCAACCATGCATAGGTTCATAGGTAAATATTACTCTTATCAGTACCTTGTATCTGTGAGATAAAGACCTTAATTATGCTAACCCAGCCCCCTGGGTGGAGCCCATTTTGCACTTTTTGTGATTCAGCAATACAGTTTGTGTTCCAGGATGAGATTTGTGCTATTCAAGATTTCATTATACAATTTTCTTTAGGGGCTCCTGGTGTTTTGTCAAATGCTAACAAGTTCGAAACCCATTTGCTACCAGCCTTACTTAATGAAATGTCAGATTGTCAAAACTGCTGGTAGCTGCTTATGGGAGATTGCAGTACAACATGGAGTGGTTATTTGCCCTTCCCCCACTCTAGTTCTTAGGTGTGTACTAGGCTACTGGACCTGGAGCCTTTACAAGCCTAGCCCATAGAAGTGCCCTGGCATTGTGCCACCTGACATTTAGTTCCCAGTGCCTCAAGTAGAGCCACTGGAGTGATCCCCAGGGTAAACTTTCTATTTCCCATCCACTCATCAAGATTTCTCTTGAAAAGGGCCAGTGAGGTGCTCTGCTTGACATGTATGGGAAGTGTATTCCAGAGCATGGGCAGGCTCTGGGTTATGAACCTGTCCCCCCAGCATGTTCTGTTGATTGTGGTAATGAGATTGAGGTCTCTGGAGCCTGTGGTATGGAGGGATTGGGATTTCTTTAGATGTAGCATTTCTAACGGAGCATGGCTTTATAAGTCAAGCAGAGCATTCATCTTAGTAGACGATACGAGACAAATAGCTGGAGTTTGAGTATGTCCATGTAGGACATGTGTTCAAGGCCTAGGATCCTCTTCGTGAGGTACTTTTGTGGCCTTTCCAGCTGTTGCATGTGTCTAGTGAGATGCATGGCAATTGGGGCATTATACTCAATTGGCCCAATGAGGGAAGAGTAGAGAGAGATGACCTTTTTCTTCCTGGATGCAAAACCCTTGGTAATGAGATGTGCCACACAGGAGTTTCTGACCACAGTGGCAATGTGGTAGTTGGAGAGGTTGCTATCAGCCTGTGTCCCCAGATCTGTTATAACTCCTTCAGTGTTCAGTGGGCTCACATCAATGTGGTAATTAGTGAGAACTGAGGGGATGATGACTCATTTTTTGGCATTAAGATTAAGGCCATGGTTTCGACACCAGTCATTTCTCAGTGAGTCATTTCTATAAGATGTCTGCATCACTTAGGGAGTTGCTAATGGCTCCCATCTTGCAGTAGTCTGTGAACTTGGTCAGCCAGAGTCCCTCCATGTTGACCTGCACTTCTTAGAAGTAGATGCCAAACAGGTGAGGACCCAGGACTGAACCCTGTGGGACTCCACTCATGACTGGTCAGCAGTCTTGACTTGAGTCTGCTACTTTTACACGCTGGGTTCTGTCTGTCAGCCAATTTGCAACTCACCTAGTGATATGGGGGTTGATGCCTAGTTTGAGTTTCAGTAATTCCTGAGTGGGGAATGGTATCAAAGGCCTTGGCCAAATTAAGGTAGGTTGTATGAAATGCTTTGCCCTCCTCCACAGCTCTGGTGACTAACTCAAAGAAGTCAACCAGGTTGAGCAGGCATGATCTACCTTTCACAAAACCAAATTGCTGGGATCTAGTTTGGAGATTCCCTATATCCTTGTTAATTCAGTCCATGATGATGATGCCTCCATAGCCTTGCATATCAGACTTGTCAGGCTAATGGGATAAAAATTACCACGTTCTATAATCGCTCCTCTCTTTATGGAGAGGATGACTGTTGCAGTGCGCCATTCAGTAGGGGCAAAGTCTAAGGTGAGGCTATGTTTGAACAGGGCACACATGTGGTGCCAGGTCAATTTGTATGTCATGTAGAACACATCCCAGGATACTGTCTGGTCCCATGGAAGCTGTATTCCTGTCCTTGGACAATGCAGCTTTAACCTGTGCTGCAGAGTTGAGTGCTTGGCGTTTCTCCAGTATTGTGATGGGTCCTTTGGGGGGAGAGCGGGGTAAAGTTGGCACTGAATCTGTCGGCCAGTATATTGGCCCATTTCTCTTTGCTCAGTACAGGAGGTACCATTGTACAGTAACTGAGCAAACTTGGGTATTGCCATGGAGTGATTCTTTATATAATTATATAAGGCTTTGTGGTTTTTAGTGTCTGCTGCAATTCTGCTGTCATAGCTGGCTTTAGAGGTTTTGATGAGGGATCTCAACTTTTTGTTGCGGCTAAGAGAATTTTTCCAGTATTGGGACTTCACCTTTTTCTGTAACAGTTTTTCTTCTGTTCTAGAGTTTAATGGCAGGGGACCACCAGATTGGCTTCCTTTTTTTGGAAGAACGTCTTTGTTCTGTTGGGTATGTCTAGTTCCATGCATTTATGTACATATTCGTACAGTGCATTGGTGTATAATTCGGCAGTCATGCATCTATTTTCCATTGGCGGCAGGGGTGCTGTGAAGTTGGCCACCTCTGTTTTTAGGAGCCCAGAGTCGGCTTTGGAGAAGTTTTTCATGATGGTTACCTTTGCAGGAGGTGTGGGTGCGATGTGGATTTCTATGGTGATTAGTTTGTGGTCAGATCTATTGGTGTTAGAGCAATGGTCGCCCATGTGTGTAATAACCAGGTCAAGATTGTTGCTTCCTGTTGTGGTAAGAATGAGCTGGTCCAGGGCATTGGAATTGATGAATTCCAGGAAGTGTCGGGCCTGTGTATTGGTACATGAGTACGTAGTTTAAGCAGTTGATGGAGGGATAGTTGGTCACCTAGTACAAGTGTGTTGGGTTGGACCCTAATAGTTTCCAGGGTGCTTAGGAGCATGGAGTGAGAGTCCTCAGACATGGTTGGGGACTTATAGCAGGCTATGACCTTAATCGCCATCTTACCCAATGTTAGTTGTACCTGAAGGATCTCTGAGTTTTTCTCTGACTTGGTATACATAATTAGCAGAGGATGTGGAGGTGCAGGGGTGAGGTGTATGGTTTGTGTGTACATGTTAAAGTTTAGGTAAGGAGATAGGTTTAGTGTGTGTGTTCTGTAGCTGTAGTGTTATGGAAGCTTGCTTTCTTTTAAGGCAAGGTGCATAGTTAGGATCAGGGTTAAGGCTACCTCACATTACCAAGGTAGAACAGGCCTGTCCACCTTAATGCATACTGACCCCTAACCTTGCACATTACCTTGAAAATTCTTTTTCCATAAAACTATCAGCATTGACAAACATGAGCTGAATGTGTCATAGGGATAGTGTTGGTACATATTCTAGGTGTTGCTAGACTAGTAGTTTAAGTACTTTTTGCATTCTTATTGAATTAATGCGATAGCTGTGCACTTATTGTTGGCATTCATTGTAATCTGAGTTGGAATTGCTTTGGTTTAAACTCTAGTGAGAGTAGAGAGAGAATATAGTTATTTCTACGCATCTTATTTGTAGAATCTTGCTGCTGATTAGTTCACCAAGTGGCTGACTTGAATATTGTTAAATTTTTCTGTGCTATTGTAAGTTGCCCATGTTTATGTGGTGCTGTTCATTGAGCAGTCACATTTACTGTAATATATGTAGATTTCTACATAAAATGATTATACTGTTTTTAAGGGATAGCATAAGGGAAGAATACAGTGGTAGGATTACTTGGTATTAATGATTTTTTCTATGGAAATTAACTGGACTAGGTAGGATTTTTTGACTGTGGTGGAAACTTGATAAAACAAAAACAGCAAACAAACTAAGAAGTAAAAAGCCAAGTCCAGCGTGCTAGTATCTTCCCAAACGAAAGAACAACTGATTAGATCCACTCAAACTGTAATAACAGGTAGTTGGAATCTCCACATAAGCAACAAAAGAAACCGTGATTTGTTAAAAATATTTATTTTAAGCGCTTTTAGTCTGCTTTAATCTGCAAGACTTCATTAGAAACTTACCTCCTTTTATAGGCACAGCTGATCGTTAATTATTCAAACTGATACCCTTAAAGGCACAGTAAAAAAACATACATATCAAAGTTAAAGTGCTAAACACACACTTAAGAAATACAAATCTCAACTAAATACTGCAGCCTTGTAAATACTAAGTTATCTACGAGAAATATGAATTTTAAATTTATGTTGTAAGGACAACTATTAGCAATGCAGTTGTAAAAGAGTGTCATCTTGTATTGTGATTTATAAGACCAGTTATACTTCGAACTAGGTACTTACAATACAAAAAATTCCCTAGTCCATGTCGATAGGTATTCGCTGTAATAGCATAGCGCATTAATATGGAACTAACTGGTACCTTACACTATTGTAAATTCACTCATTCAGGTATAACTGGTCTTATAAGTCACAATACAAAATAGCTGACACTCTTTTGCAGCTGCATTGCTAATAGTTGTCCTTACAGCATAAATACATTTAATAATCAGAATTTAAAATTTATATTTCTTGTAGATAACTTAGTATTTATAAGGCTGCTGCAGTATTTAGTTGAGTTTTGTATTGTGTGGTTAGCACTTTTTTAACTTTGATATGTATTTTTTTTTACTGTTCCTTTAAGGGCATCAGTTTGAATAATTAATGATCAGCTGTGCCTATAAAAGGAGGTTTTAATGTTTAAGTCTAAGTTTCTGATGAAGTCTTGCAGATTAAAGCAGACATAAAGCGCTTAAAATAAATATTTTAAACAAATCACGGTTTCTTTTGCTGCTTATGTAGAGATTCCTACTACCTGTTATTACAGTTTCAGTGGATCTAATCAGTTATTTCGTTTGGGAAGATACTAGCACACTGTGGTGGAAACTTGTTAGGATGTCTACTTACATGGCCATCTTACTTAAGATGGCCTCTAGTCTGGGCCAGTAATCAAGGAGCCTCAGTCCTCACTTATGAGTGTGTGTCACTAAAACAGGAATGGATTTGCACAGTATTTTAAAATGCAGCTCTCTGCATCAAACACATTTTACCCCAAGAACAAACAGGAAACGCACTCCAGATGTGGGACTGGACTCTCACACCAGATCCCAAACAAGACTTACTTTGGAGCACTGTGTCCCAGTTCCAAGTAGTTGACACACTCACACTTGGGTCTTTGATTTTAAGAGACACTCCTTGGAAAGGCTGCCACAGATGTACTAGCTGTACCCTTTCTGCCCAGACTATAAGGTAACCAGACTACCACCAGTCAGCCATTCTAAGGCTCTTACAAAGGTATCCACTTATAGTGAGTAAAATTAATACTAATATAAATGTAGAGTGTAACCAAAACATGTTTTTTGTGGAGTGACCAAGGCATTACTAAAATAAGCACAAGTACTTTCAAGATGTTAAAAGTATTCTCTAGCATACCAGCCACAACGGAAGATATAAAAATATTTAATAATAAAATAGAAAACATGAGAACACTAAATATCGAAGTACAATAAACAGCAGAGTTTCAATCACAGGAGAAATGAACACAAGTGGACAGATTCACACCGATGCAGAAAAACAATACACAACTAATCTTACTGTATTTCCTGACTGTCTAAAGAATAACTGTTCTCTCGCTAACTTCATGCAGGAAGGTAGGAAAAGATGTTAAGATGCTTGCTTCCAGAAGGCAAGATGAGCTTCCTTACTGAACGGACTAATTTTAATAACTGACAGATCTTTTATGTCTGGTTTCAAAGAAAACAAAACACAATAAAACGGCTGTGAGTTCCATCCTTTCAGTGCTGTTTATAAAATGGCATCACACTTGATCAACTGACTCTGGTACAATACATACTCTGAGCTTTGCTAAGATTTGTTGCAGTATCTGAAAGCTGTAGAACAATTAAAAAAAAAAAAATTTTTCCCTTCCAGAATTGTCTGTTTAAGCATATACATTATATCAGTTATAACTGATAAGTTTTTAACACAAGCATTTGTACAAGTCTGTGTGGTAGTGAAATGACTTTCACAAAATTCCAGCTAACTGTGCTGGCATATGTTACACATGTACTGCCTTATTCTCTGGCACAGATGGCATTACCTCACATCATCACAACTATACCTGCGTGCTTTTTTTGTCAAATGCTTCTATAGTGCACTTTTTGTATTTTTCTTGAGTCCATTTTTTTTATCTGGTATGTGCACGTTCCAGCCCTTGAGTACGAGTGGATAATAGTGCTCCGCTATCAGCAAACTTGATAAAGTACACTTTTAGGATATTGGCTTGGATGTCTACAAAATAAATGCCAAACGAGATAGGGCCTTGTACTGATCCCCTGTATATGCCACCAAATAAAATGTTATGTTCGTAGGGATATCAGGAGTACTCGCAACTTGGCATTTCCTGATAGTCTAGCTGTAATCCAGTTGACTATTTACAGGTTTAAGTTTTTAATATTACAGCAATACCAGCAAGGAGCACAGAGCAAAAAGCCTTGGCCAAATTGAAATAAATTGTGTACACAGAGTAATCATTGTCTAGTGTCAGTAACCTTTTTAAAGAAGTTTACTAGGTTCAAGAAACCGGTCTTGCCATTCATAAAACCACTCTGACTGGAGTTCAGTTAAGTTGCCTGTGTCTGAGTAAATATGATGTTCTATCATTTATTCCATGCAGTTGCTGGTAAGGTTGGGAATGAGACTAGTAAGGCTTACTACGTGGGCTTTCGAGGTGCACTCTTACGTAGGGGAGTCTCAGTGGCTGTTCTCCAGGCATCAGGCACAAGCCCTCTGGATAGCCTGGGGTTGGAGTGCTTTAAGTAGTGGTTTGGATAATGCATTCTTTCTAATATTGAGAATATAGAAAAAAGTAATAGCTTGTTTGCTCATTTTCCCACCCTTTTCTGTTAATAGTCCGGATACAGATTTGCTGTGTTCAGAACTGTATTGTAGTTTGAGTTCCTCAGATCCTTCTGTGATGGAGGGAAGCCTTTCTGCTTATCAGTGGGAGTGGTAAGCACTGAGCAGCCTATCTACTGCAAGAGGAGTGGTTTCCAGCTCTGAAATTGTACCTTATTGGCCATTTGGGTGGCATTTCTATCCCTTTTAATTTTCTACTTTAAAAGCCCGTGTTTTTGCAGGTTTGCATGCATGCCATGCAGTGCAGTTAAGCTAGGGTAAACTATTGCCAGTGCCAGAAAGTCTACTCTTCAGTTTTTTCCCTTAGACCTTGCTAGTTCTCTTCCCTCTCGCACTTAAACTAGCTTACTTATCTAACACTTTACCAGGCTTCTTGTAGCAATTATTGTAGCACACAAGTGCTACCAGCTCTAAACTTTCTATAAGGAAGCAGATCCAGTACTTAATACCCACCCCTCCAAGCATGTCTAAAGGTCAGTTCCCTGCACTTTCTCCTATTAACCTGGTGAACCTGGGCATTCTGAAGCAATGTAACAACTGTCTCGTGTACACTGACAGCCCTCTCCTCTTACCTCCCAACACCTAGAATTGAGAGAGATGCAGTTGTATATCGAAATTGGAAGCAATGCACTCTCCAGCCAAGACTGTAATAGCTGGTCAAGAGGAGAAGGTCAACACTTGCACCACACCACATGAAGCACATAGCACTCCAGAACAAACACCACCACAGCTCTTGCATAAAAACACAAGCCACACACCCACCTTCATGGAGGCTCTCAATAGAAATCTACTCACAGTAGAGACCTCTAAGGCAGAAATGCATTCGACCATCACAGCATGGCACAAATCAAGAGAGAGAGAGCTCACCTCAACACTGTGCCACTCAACCAAAGCCCCTAAGGCAAAACAGCTTTCCCAATACATTAGTCATAGATGACTCAATAGTAAGGCACACTGACATCCCACTCACTAGGTTGAATAAGGAGAAGGTAACAGTCGGGCGCCAGGATCCAAAACTTACTGCATGCACTCGGGTCACTCCAAGAAAAGTACAAATATGGCTGTCATTGTCCATGTTGGTGTGAACGACCCGAGATGTACCTCCCTGGGCTACATGAAGAGACATGGAGGAGCTCTCTGATCATATAGCCCAGGTGGGTATGGACCCTAGCCCTGAGCAGCATCCTACCATCACTCAGGATGTTACCACAGTATGAGCAGAAAATGAGTGACTTAAACAATTGGCTAAGTTTCTGGTACCATTCTAATGGGATCCAGTATCTTGTCTGCCTGGAATGACATGATTGACCGCGATGCTTTGCCAGACATGGCCTGCATCTGTCACCCCTGTGTTTCTGTACACTGGCCAAGGCTTTTGCCCACCCCTATAGTGCCTTTTTTAGGCAGTGTTCCAAGAACCAAACTACCACCATAACTGCTACAAATGGAATCAGAGGGTCATGCTGCTCAATGCTAGAAGTCTAAATCTCAAGATGCAGTCACTCGAAGCACTTCTTAAAATGGAGAACGTAGACATCTGTGCCGTAACAGAGATCTGGTTCAATGCAGCAGAAAGCAGCCCTGTGCTACCAGGGTATAATTCATTCCACACCTTTTGGCCCCAAAATTTAGACCGAAGCTCCATAGACGGTGGTGTCTCCATATTCATAAAGGATGTACACACCTCCAGACTTGTAGCCCAACATTAATTCTGTAGAGATGCTCCATGTGCAGCTAACATTGGATAAGACTGATTCAAATCGTAGTCTGCGGTAGGTCCCCAACCATGTCCCAAGATTCCCATTCCACATTCCTAAGCACCCTGGAGAATATTGGGGTCCAACCCAAAACCCTTATACTGGACAACTTCAGCTACCCCTTCATTGACTGGGAAAATTACTCCTGTACCAATACACCTGCCCAACGTTTCCTGGAATTCATTAATTGTAATGCCCTGGACCAGCTCATTCTTCTTCCCACTAGAGGGAACAACATCCTTGACCTGGTTATCACTAACATGGGAGACTCTTACTCCACACCAATAGTCAATTCCTCCCTGGTTAGATCTGACCACAAATTAATCACCTTGGAAAGTCACATCCCACCCACTCCCCCCGCAAAGGTAAACATTGTGAAAAACTTCTCCAAAGCTAACTTTGGACTCCTAAAACTGAGGTGGCAAACTTCACAACCCCCATGCAGATGGAGAATGGGTACGTAACTGAATCGTACGCCAATGCACTGTACGAACACTTACACAAATGCACGGACCTGGCCATACCCAACAGAACCAAGATGCTCGCCTCCAAAAAAAGGAAGCCAATCTGGTGGTCCCCTGTCATGAATGCTAAAACATTAGAAAGAAGCTGTTGTGGAAAAATGTGAAGTCCCAAGACTGGAAACCCTCCCTTATTAGCCTCAACAAAAAGTTGAGGTCCCTCATTAAATCCTGTAAAGCTAGCTACGAAAAGAAGATTACAGCAGATACTAAAGATAATCACAAGGACATCCATGGTTATGTCCATAGAACCTCCACTGCACAACAGTACCTCTTATAGTGAGCCAGCATATGTTGCCAATATACTGGCCGACAGATTCAGTGCCAACTTTACCCCCCAAGGGTCCTATCACAATACCAATAGAATCCCAGACATCCAGTATTACTGCTGTGCAGGTCAAAACTGCACTGTCCAAAGCCAAGAATGCAGCTTCCATGGGACCTGACAAACATCCCTGGCTGTGTTCTACATGAGCTATAAAATGAGCTAGCACCTCACCTTTGTATCCTATTCAGTCACAGCCTCCCCTCAGGCTTTGTCCCTGCCAAATGGCACACTGCTACAGTCATCCCTCTCCATAAAGGGGGATTGACTACAGACCCTGGGAACTATTGCCCCATTAGCCTGATGAGTCTGATATGAAAGGCTATGGAGCACATCATCCTGGACCTAATAAAGACATAGGGAATCTCCAAACTCTGGATCCCATGCAATTTGGCTTTGTGAAGGGTAGATTGTGCCTGCTCAACCTGGTCAACTTCTTCGAGATAGTCACCAGAGCTGTGGATGAGGGCAAGGTAGTTTATACAGCCTATCTCAATCTGGCCAAAGCCTTCAATACCATTCCCTACTCAGGAATCGGATACATTCACTAAACTAGGCATCAACCACTATATCACTAGGTGGGGTGGCTAACTGACTTATGGAACCCACAGTGTGAAAGTAGCAGACACCAAGTCAGACTGCTGACCAGGAACCCACAGTGTGAAAGTAGCAGACACCAAGTCAGACTGCTGACCAGTCACGAGTGGAGTCTCACACGGGTCGGTCCTGGGTCCCCTCATGTTTGGCATCTACTTATCTGAAGTCCAGGCCAACACAATGGGTCTCTGACCAAGTTTGCAGAAGATTGCAAGCTGGGAGCCATTAACTCCCCAAGTGATGTAGACATCCTACAGAAAGGCCTCATTGAGACCAACGATTGGTGCCAAAACCATGACCTTAAACTCTATGCCAAAAAATGCGTCATCCCCTTTGGAAAAAACTTTGCCCATGAATTACCACATTGATGGCAATACACTGAAGGCATCATAAGAGATCTGGGAACACAGGTTGATGGAAACCCTTCCTTTGACCAGCACATAGCCACTGTGGTGAAAGTCCTATGTGGCACATCTCATTACTAAGGGATGTTCATCGTGTTACACTGCTGCAGTCATCACTGTTGGGTTATCCTGCCGTCAGGCGGTCCCGCAGTCTGCCCGAGTTCCAAAGTCTTGGTCCAGCGTCGGTTGCTGTCGCTTCTTCCCTGACATCAGTGCTCCAGGGGTATACAAGATGCATCTGACGCCATTTTCTTCAGTCTTTCTTGCCGCGCGGTGCCCAAAGCAGAAGCAGTTCGCAAGTGCCGGTCGGCCGACTCCTGAGATTTTCAAATCGAATTTCAGACCGAAGTCTTCATAAAGCTAAGTACCCCGTTGGGGAACCCTTTCTTGCCTCAGTCCGATGTCAGAAAAAGTTAACAATTGCATTTCTTGTGGGAAGCAAATACCTGATAAGGACTTTCATTCTTATTGTATTCCTTGCCTAGGCCCAGACCACGACGTCACAGGTTGTCTGTTTTGTGCTAGGTTTAATAAACGCACTATTAAACGTCTGTTTGATTTCGCCCTACGTTATTTTGGTAGAAAATTTAATTATACCATGCCGTCGGAGCAACCGACGACCGGATTGCATAAAAAATGCAAAGATAAGGACAGGCAGCCGAAATCCAAACCAGATTCCGAGGCCACTGCTAGGCCAGTTGCCGGTTCTCCGGTTTTCAGTGAGGTGCCTACGCAGCCCCTGGCCACCACTGATTTAGAACCCCAGGCGACATCCGATTCTCAAGCGGAGATCACTAGGCCTCCACTACCTTTACCTTTAGGCCCTACCGACTCCATTCCTGAAGGAGATACTGGTGCACTTGAAACACCTTCAGTTTCTGAAGGTGTCTTCAGACCGACTACACTCACTATTAAATCCTATGCAAAACTGAAAGCTCCTTTAAAAACAAGACTGCACAGCAGTCTCCTGTACAAGGTCCCATGCCTAGGAAACAGATGCTTAAGATGGCTGAAGACTTAATTACACTTATCAGGGGTTTCCATCCCCCTCCTGAAAAAAGGCCAAGGCAGGAGGAGGACTACGCTTCCTCTGACCAGGTTTCAATTTCCTCAGACTCTTCTGAGGAACAGGAATATTCCTTTCCCCCTTATGAAGATTCTGATGCTGAAGAGTCCATCCCTTATGCATCTCCCCCAGAAGACTTCTCTTTTGGGGAAACCTTACTTACTATGAGGGAACATTTCCACTGGGAAGGCCAGGATTACTCTGATTCTAAGAAAAGGCTCAGAGTTCCTTTTACTACCCCAACACAGACCACTGGCAGTTCCACCTGTGTTAGCCATTGTGGATGATGATTAGTCATAATCTAGCCTTAACCCAGACTCACTACCTCCTGCACCAGCCAAACCAGACAGTTACTACAGAGTCCTTGACTCGCACAAATTCCTGTATAAAAGCCCCGTTGCTGACCCAGAAATCATTTCCCAGGGTCCCAAAGGGATCAAAGCCTCTACTGCTAAAAATTCTGTGCCCTCTGAAAGGGATTCTAGAGCACTAGACAGATGGGGAAAGAAAGTATATACCTCAGCTACGCTAGCTATGAGGGTCTTAAATTGTCAGTTTCACATGCTGAAATATCAACAATATCTGATGTCTCAATTAAAAAATGTTTGCACATACACACCAGCCAGATTACAAGGAAATGCAAGATTTGTTGCATTCAGCTGAACAAGTGGGAAAACATACTTTGCAATGTGGATTTGATTCATTGGAAGCTGCTTGTAGAGCAGCAGTGACAGGGTCTGTCATATGTAGGCATGCTTGGTTAAAAGAGCAAACATTACCTGATCATGTTAAAGCAAAATTATTGGATGCACTCTTACAGCAGGATGTTTTATTTGGTGTAAAAGCAGAAGTTGTTTTAAAGAAAATGGAGGATAAGGCAAAATCTATGCAGACGGTCAAGGATTTCTTACAGATTCAACCTCCTCGTTTCAGCAGAAATTGGCCAACCAAAAACTGGTCCTTTCCAGCTTCTGCCAGACCACAGAGAGGCTGATACAGGCACCCAAGAGGCAGAGGCCAGCCACAAGGCTCTTACCAGCCTCGACAATGGAGTGCCACAACCCAAAAAGGAGGATAAGACAGGTCTCAAACTACCAGAAGACAAAGACAATGACTTTTACCCCTCAGACTACCAAGCAAAACCCTCTTGGCAGCTCCCTTGGGGGGAAAACTGGCTCTTTTTGCAGACAATTGGCACATCATCAGAAAAGACAAATGGGTCCAAAACTTTGTATCTCAAGGATGCAGATTCCACTTTCACACTTTACCAAGGATAAAAGGAATGCCAAACCTGCCACCAAATCAATGGGCAGAGGCTCAAAAGCAAATTTCAGCTCTCATGGAGATGAGCCATTCAACAGGTTCCTACACAGGAGCAAGGACAGGGATTTTACTCAAGACAGTTAATAGTTCCCCGAAAGGACAAAGCCTGGAGACCCATTCTGGACCTCTCAATTCTAAACGCATACCTGGAAGTACCCAAATTCAAGATGCTAACACTACAGCAACAACTTCCCATGCTGGGCAAGAAAGCTTGGCTAGTAACGTTGGACCTCAAGGAGGCATACCTGCATGTCCCTATCAGTCAAAATTGCAGAAGATACCTCTGATTCATTGCAGGTTCAACCCATTACCAACTCTCTGCACTGCCCTTTGGCTGATCTACTGCACCCAGGGTCTTCACAAAATGCCTGGCACCAGTAATTGCATACTGCAGACAAAGAGGGATTCAAATATATCCATACATGGACGACTGCCTTATTCAAGCAGAAAGCAAGGACATTCGATTAAAGCATCTGGCATTTGTCAAAGACCTTCTCAGTTGCCTAGGGTACACAGTAAACAAAAAGAAATCAAAACTAGTGCCCTCACAAGACATAATATTCCTGGGTGCCAGCTTAAATACAAAGGCCCAGATGGCTTACCTCACGCCAGACAAAGACAACTGAATCAATAATTCAAAATGATGGCAACAAAGACCCAACTCCCTGCAAGAAAAATTCTGCAGGCCTTGGGATTCATGGCATCTTGCATACTACTTATACCATTTGCAAAACTGCATATGAGGAAATTACAATGGTATCTGAAAAGCGTATGGTCTCAACACAGCCGCAGCTTGGAAACAATAATTCCACTCATTCCCTGCCTTCAACAGGAGGTCTATGGTGGGCTCAGGCATGTCACCTTAACAAGGGTCAGCCTTTCACCTTACCCACAGCCAGGCAAACTATAACAGATGCATCGGATTATGCCTGGGGAGCACACATGGCAGGACAGTGTATTCAGGGCAAATGACCTGCAAACCAAAGGCATCTACATATCAATCAAAAAGAGCTGCTAGCTGTACAAAATGCCCTAACAGCTTTCAAGGACCTCCTACATCCAGAACAACTTCTAATAAAGGCGGACACCACCACAGTGAATGTGGTACATAAACAAGCAAGGGGGGCACACACTCCTAACCCCTATGCTGATGAGCAATGACCTTGTGGAACACAGCACTGACCTACCAAGTTAAACTACAAGCACAATTCCTGCCAGGAAAGAAAACCACACTGGCAGACTATCTAAGCAGGAACATCACAGATCCTCACGAGTGGAAGCTAGATCCACAAGTATTTGCAACGATAACAAAAAAATGGAGGAGCCCAGACCTGGATCTCTTTGCTTCCCCCCAAAACTACCAACTATGGAAATTTTGCACAAGGACGTACACACTAGCTTGGAAAGTGGACGCACTCTCATTCAGTTGGGAAACATTGACAGTGTGTGCCTTTCCTCCACTGCCTCGTCTGGCAAAGGTGCTGCTGAAAGCCAGATTAGAGAGGCCACAAATGATACTCATTGCTCCAGACTGGCCACGCCAACACTGCTATCCAATACTAAGGAACATGGCTCAAGGCCCACAATGGATTTTGCCTACAATTCCCCACCTGCTCACTCAGCAAAACAGATTCTACACAGCCAGCTCAAGACTTTAAATCTGGCTGCATGGCAAATTACCTAAATAACCAGTCACCACTTCTCTCTAAAGCTGTGATGGACGTCATTCTGGAGGCCAGGAGGCCCAGCACCAGGAAAGTCTATTCAGACAAATGGAAAAGATTCTGCGCCTGGAACCAGGCTAAAGGCAAAAATCCCCTTGTCCCAAATATTCCTCAGATTCTTCAATATTTAACGGAGATGTTGCACAAAGGACTTTACTTCTCGTCTATTAAGATCCACGCCTCCGCTATTTCAGCTCAATACAACACGGATCCTCCTATATTTTCACATCCATTACTAAGACAGTTCCTCAGAGGGGCTAAGAACATAAGACCACCCCGGACAGCACCAACTTGGGACCTTAACTTTGTTCTGGAAAAGCTGACACTTCCACCCTTTGAACCAGCTTCCACTGCTGATCTACAATTCCTATAATGGAAAACTAACCTGCTGCTAGCAATAACTTCAGCATGAAGAGTCTCAGAACTACAGGCCCTAATGGCAGTAGAGCCTTTCATCATTTTTCATCAAGACAGAGTCTCTTTACGAACTAACCCTTCCTTTATGCCAAAGGTGGTATCCAGTGTGGCCCTAAACCAAACCATTTATTTGCCCACCTTTTATCCAAACCCCCCAGAACAAAGGGGGAAGGCTCTCGCACTCTTTGGACATTCACAAGCAATTACATTACTACTTGGATAAAACTAAGGCTTTCAGAAAATCTGACCAGCTCTTTGCATCTTATGCTGCAGGATCTCAAGGAAAAGCCATCTCAAAACAGACCATTTCAAAATGGATAGGACATTGCATCTGTTTCTGCTACACACACCATGGGAAATAAGTGCCTGGTAACATCAGCCCCATTCCACCAGGGCTACAGCAACATCAACAGCCTTCCTCAGAGGGGTACCAACCAAGGATATTTTGGAGGCTGCCACTTGGAGTTCAGTGCACACCTTCACCAAGCACTATCACTTACCTCTATATTCTAAAACCAGAGCTGGCTTTGCCATTGCAGTTCTGCAGGGCCTACTAGCCTCTCCAAACCCTGTTTAGTTCCACCACCCATCCTTAGCTTTGGGATTCAACCCAACAGTGATGACTGCAGCAGTGTAACATGATGAACATAGTGCAGTTTTGTACCTACCATAAATGTAGATGTTAGAGTGTTCGCACTACTGCAGTCCAGGTTACCCTCCCTCCATCTCCTCTGAACTAGCTGGACTTGTCTATTCCCTTCTAGCCTATAAAACCTCTGTGGTGTATTTGCTTGTGACTAAAGGTATTGTTTTATTTTTATATATATATTTTTATATAGCAATTTATATTGCCTACCTATTGGGGGCACCTGACATCTGGGGCAAGAAAAACTGAAGAAAATGGCGTCGGATGCATCTTGTATACCCCTGGTGCACTGACGTCAGGGAAGAAGCGACAGCAACCGACGCCGGACCAAGACTTTGGAACTCGGGCCGACTGCGGGACCGCCTAATGGCAGGATAACCCATCAGTGATGACTGCAGCAGTGTGAACACTCTAACATCTACATTTATGGTAGGTACAAAACTGTATTTTTCGCATCCTGGAAGAAGGTCATAATCTCTCTACTCCTCCTTCATAAAACCAATCATTGAGTACAATGCCCCATTTGGCATGTACCTTACCAGGCACCTGCTACAGATGGAGAGACCACAAAAGTACCTCACAGAGGATACTGGGCCTTAAACACGTCCTATACAGACAGACTAAAAAAACTCCAGTTATTCTCTGTCTCATATCGCCTACTTAGGGCAATCTATGCTTGATTTACAAAGCCATGTCTGACCCAGCCCTGTTAGATATGCTACATCTAAAGAAATCACCATCCCTCTGCACCACATGCTCCAGAGATCTCAACCTTATTACCAGAATCAACAGAACATGCTGGAGGGACAGGTTCATAACTCACAGACTTCCCATGCTCTGGAATAGACTTCCATTACATATGAAGCAGAGCACCTCACTAGCCCTCTTAAAGAGAAATTTTGACGGGTGGATGGGAAATAGAAAACTCACCCTGGGAATCACTTCAGTGGCTCTGCTAGATAGACGCACTAGAAACCAACATCGGGCGGCATGATGCCAGGGCAATCCTGTAGGCTAGGTTTGTAAAGGCTCTAAGGCCATTAACTTAGTACTCGCCTATGAACCTATATGATGTGTGGTCCCATGGGAGTATTATTTTAGCCTTTGGCAGGGATTCTAAGACTTGTTCCAAGCTGCTTTTAGGAGAAACTAAATTTTCAGGAATAGTAGAATCAACAGTGTATATAGGTGGAGTAAAGTAAGCATTACATTTGTTTGCAAATATATTGCTTATAACCTTGATAACAAACTTCAGGATATTTGGAGGAGTTCAGTGCATTGATGGGCATTTTTTCCAGACAAAACTGAAAAAAAGGTGGTTTCCGTTGCTACATGTAGCAACCTTAAGCTTGTACTCTGCTTTACATATTTTAATAGGACTTTTAAGTTCTTAGGTGTTTCAGTGTTGTATTGAGATAGGAGGTGGTTCTTCCCCCAGCTTTTCATTTTTCTTCTTTTGTTATACAGTTTATTAATGCTAGAGTCAACTTCACCAGAAGCACTTATTTCTGAATTAGCCATTATGTAATTCGATTGGATGGATAGAGTTTTCTATGGAGTTTTGTCAATGTGATCTCAGTCAGCCACTA
>NC_056737.1:1040716963-1040776963 GCF_019279795.1 Protopterus annectens
TCATTTTTTACATCACAAAAATCTGGCATTTTAACAGGGGTGTGTAAACTTTATATCCACTGTGTGTGTGTTTGTATGTGTGTGTGTGTGTGTGTGTGTGTGTATATATATATATATATATATATATATATATATATATATATATATATATATATATATACATATATAGATATAGATATAGATCTATAATGTACACATGAGCGAGCGCACACAATAATTATTGAAGATGTTGGGAACTAGTTCTATAGCTAAATGCTGTTAGGTGATCACTTGAGTTGGGCAGTGTTTCCGTGTATTACATTTGGAAAGGTATTCGCTTTAGAATGGAACCTTGATTTAAAGCATTTGTTATACCTAGTAGGCAAGTTAATAAGTTGTGGGAAGCAGCAAGGCAGTCGGATGCAATGTGTTTTTTTTTTTTTTTTTTTAACTAAACATCTTTATTAAATGATCACTTGTGGCGCCAGACAATCATACATTTATATAAATGAAAACAAACCATGTTAATCTTAGTTTCAAGCATTTTACATCACAAACCATACTGACATAATTTTAGTTGCAATAGTTATACATCACTAATCTCTAACTTGCAGTCCAAATACATTCTTGGCATATTCCTATTCTATTACCTTTCCCCCTCTATTTGCTCCCAATGCCTTGGCTCCTTTGCTTGTTTTTTTCTAATAAATTCCAGCCACCTCTTGTATATTGTCTGAATCCAAATTGCAGTCATTCCCTTTTGGTAGAATCCCCCTTCGAAATTTCCATGTTTTCTTAATTCTCAGATTACTTTGTTACTTTATGAATTTAATATAATCTGTATGATTATTGTTTCCCTTAAAAGTCTACATCCAAAAGTTCAGTGTCTCCTTGTTTGAGCTTCTCCCTTGTTTTATCATCACTTTCCATTTAGGAGCATAAACTGTGTAGATTTGAAATACCCCTTCAAATTGGGTAATCCAACTGCCTTGTTCTATTGAAAGAATCAATTTAGCCAACTTGACTCTTGCCATCACCCTCCCCCCCCAATAAAATCCTTCAGCTGTTTAATTGCTATCCACAACTTCTCCTGTGGTGGATAACAATATTCCTGACCTGTGTATAAAATTAAAGGGACTAAAAGCATTTTAACTACTTGCATCTTCCTATCCATATCCATAATAATAGTTTTTGTATTATCTTTTGTTTAGTCTCTTCCCGCATATCCTTACTGTTAAACCTAATCATTTTTAATCCATATTCCTAAATACTTTTATCATGTCCCCATAAATATGGATATTGCTAAACCAGTTTGTGTGTGGGCACATCATTTACCACTGTTGCCTTTGTTTTAGCTTCATTCATTTTTTTATATCCTGAAAAGATTTGAAACAGTCTCAAACTGTTCCATAGCATTGTAATGTCCTTTTATGTTTTTTATTGGGTATCGAATAACATCTTCTGCAAATAGAGCCATCTTTTCTTGACTACCATGCCAATTATATCCTTGAATTTCTGAGTCCCATATTTTCTTTACCAATGGTTCTCAATATAATGCAAACAAAGGGGAAAGAGGATACCCCTGCCTGGTTCCAGAAATTTTCAGAGAAGAACTCACCCACTGCCTCAGATCCTTCATATCTCTTAATCAACCTTATTTTATCAGCTTCCATTGCCCTGCTCATGAAGACCTAGATTATTCTGTCAAATGCTTTCTTTGCATCAAGACCCACCAGCAGTGTTATTTTCTTATATTGTTTCCCTCTGGATAATAAATGTTCTGTTAATGTTGCTTCCCATCCACAAAACCACATTAATCCATATCTGTCAATGTTGGCATCACTTTTTACCATTCCTTAACCATTATGAACATAAACATTTTATAATCGTGGTTTGGTATTGAAATGGGCCAGTATGAAGCTGCATCTGATGGATCATTGCCCTCTAAGTATTACAGCTACCACTGCTTTCTTCCAGGATGTTGGTGCTTCTCCTCTTTTTAAAATACTGTTAAAACCTTCGAGATCTTTATCAATTTTTCCATCCTACCTTCCAAACTCTTACAGGAATACCAACTATTCCTGAGGTCTTTTCTGTTTTCTCCCATCTCCTCCTGTCCTGTTAGTAATTGAGCTTCATCTACCTCTAACCTTGGCGTATTTAATTTTCAAACATTTTCATGTGTACCTTTTCTCAATTTCCATGTTTCTCTGCTTTATATGGACTTTAATAGGATTTCAGAAATATTTCTAATACTTCTACGGGATCTCTTATCTTCCTTGTTATAGGCTCCCTAGGCTTGGCAACAGCCCTTTCTATTTTCTGCTGCCTGTGTCATTGTGCTACTAGCTTTTGTGCTAGTTACTTGTCAAAGGAAAAAAACTTCAAAGACCAGTATACGTAAGGTTCAGTTAAGGCACTTTAATTTACTTGCCGCAAGGAGACAAAAGCCTGCAAATACAAGGATTTGTCTAACTACTAACAGGAAGTATGTTCATTCTTATTCTATTTTACAAGACATGGCCTTCTAAGCTGACGTAATCAAGCACAACTTTTAGCATTGTTCTACAGCAGATGTTACTTCAGATTTTCTGCTGACATGACTAGATTTGTGAGAAAATTTTCAGAAAAACAACCTGGCCTTGGTGACCATTAATCTATTTACAAGCGTCTATTGTACAGTGTTACTTTTCAAGGTACTTTTCTAATACAGATGCAAGCAACCGCTGATTGCAGTTCATATTTTCAAGCGGGCTTTGTACTAATTATCTGTAACTTCTACAGCTGTGTATTTTCTCATGGCACAGCGGAACTTCTTGTCTAAGTTTCATACAAGTAGTATTGTTCTATTCATTATTTTACTAATGCAAGCAGAAATCGCCTGGTTCTCAGTAAATTTCCAAGGCACAAGCAAGATTTTAGCTAACAAGTACAAGGTCAGAAAGCAACTGCAGTTTGTACAGATTTATGCAGTATGAAATAGAATAAATATGTTAACCCTTTTCAAGCTCTAAATGCACTAAGCATATTGCTAATGCACATCAATACATATTTTTCCAGCATTTCCCCCTATTAATACTTTTATTCTTTCAAAATAAGCATAAACAGTTTGTTTTCTTCTCCTAACCTCTTCCACTCAGGATTTGCAGTTGAGAGTCATTCAGTTTAAACTTATGAAAGCATTTTTAGTCTTTTAACAGTTCTTCAAACTCAGTACTTTGATATAAGGTTTCATAAACTGAAATGTCTATAAGGTCTTTAATCAGTCTTTTCATGCAGGGGATACCACAACAAACACATACTCCCAGTAGGATCATGCCTACACAAATGGCAATCAGGATGTTCATTAGAATGGTACCCCACCCCCCAAACCCTTTCTGGAAAAAGTCTGTCAGTGGGTTTGGGCCTGGTTTGGTCATGGCCGACACTTGCTGAATTACCTCAAGATGATTGTCTGTCTCGTGTTTATGGTCAGAATATACGAACAGCATTCTTCTTGGATTAAAGCGCACGTACCACCTCTCGCTGCTAGGATGAAGTAGAGAGCCATGCGGTTTTGGAGCACTACAGTTCTCATAGCATTCAGTTCATCAGTCACCAATTCGAGAGCAGAAAAAGTTGTTGCTTATTACTTCGAGAAGTTTTGACAGTTTTCTCAGCTCCCAGATCGATTTCACTGCTCCATATGCTGGTAATATGCCTGCCCACGATATAACGCTATCACTCAAGTCCATGTGTGTCAGTCCTTTGCCTAAAGAGTGATGGTCTTTCCAACGTGCATCGATTTGTCCCACTGCATTTACAGGTTTCCTGACTACTTCTCGGACATTTCAAATTTTTCCATGAGGCAAAACTGCAGTGTCTCGTATGGCCGGAACCAGGTAACCCAAAAAACAACTGCCGGACCAATTCTCAGGTAACCATTTGTATGCCTTTCTGCCACACACAAAATAACAGTCCTCTACTTTAGTAGTAACCTTGCTATGAATATATACTCGCCCTGCATGAAACATTTTTCTATCAATTGTAGGCAGCTGTTTATAAAGAATAGAATTATGTTTTACTTCGTGTTTTGTGCATCAATCCAAGAAATGAATCCTAGTTTGTATTACGATAAAGATCTACTTTGTTACCTTTAGTGTAACATTTATAAGGAACAGTCACATTGCAATTGCTCCAACCCACCTGAACAGTATCATTTTTATAAAAACACACAGTTCCCTTTTGTGGAACAGACAAGTGCAATGCTATTTTATCTTGTCATGTAATGGTTGAGGTATCATAAATCAAGTTCTCCCAGGTCTCATTGACCCCTAGGGGGACTGTAGTCATTAATAACCCCCGTATGCTGTCAGCAAAGCTGTGCAAATCCAGCAATTCGAAACATTGAAAGTCTCAGCATACACATATTTAATTGCCTGGTAAGTGTTAAAGTTTGGATGCCAGTTTGAGTAATGCTTCACATTTATTCAGTCTAGTCTGTGTGGCTGGGAAAAGAAAAGGCCCCAACAAAAAGATTGTCACTAATGCAGTTAACAGGATGATTATGCAATACTTCTGAGGAAAGGGTTGTTCTGCATTCCTGTTTCTTCTGGACTCTATCATTTTTGCTCTTGGCATGTAACAAGATTTTTGTCCAGTTCAAAGTTTTAACTAATTTACAGTGCATCAGGTGGATCCAGGAGGCACGCTCCACAATTTTGACTGCAGTGGGTGTTGACAAAAGTACTTGATATGGACCTTCCCACTTCGGATACGCCCAATTCTTCTTCTTAACCATCTTCAGCCAGATCCACACTCCAGGGGGCACTGCCACTTCTGACTGTCTGGTTCATTCTTTATCTGAAACAGAATTTAACTACAACAAATGTTTAGACTTTAGGAGGTTTCGCATATACTCAGCTAATGTACTGTCAGCTTCCTGGTCTGCGGGCATGAGAGATTTCCACTGAGGTATATAGTAAGCCCTTCCAAAGAGCTTTTCAAAAGGAGTCCATCCCTTTGCATTCGGAACAGTTCTCATGCTCAACAGTGCCAGGGGCAGACAATACACCCAGTTTCTCTGCGTTTGTTATTAATTTTCTTAGCTTACTGTTTAAAATCCCATTATGCCTCTCTACTAGCCCTGCTGATTGTGGGTGATGCTCACAATGATTCTTTAGAGAAATACCAAAATGTCTACTTAACTGCTGTATGGTCTGATTTACGAAGTGCGTGCCGTTGTCACTGTAGATCCTTTCCGGAATGCCGAATCCAGGGATGATTTCTTTAACAAGCACTTTGGCCACATCTGAATTTTGTCGGAAAGGCTTCCACCCATCTGGAAAGCATATCTACAATGACAAGAAAATACTTATTTTCACATTTATTCAACTCTATGAAATCCATACAGATATTATGAAACGGATATGGTGGTGTAGGGAAACTCCCTTGCTTGGGCTTCAACGCCCCTTGTGCATGATGTTTATTACAGATGTGGCATAACGAACAAAATTTTTTTTAGAGTAGTTTGTAAATCCGTACGTCGTGAACACTTGGTTCACCAGCTGTACCATCCCCCCTGTTGAGCCATGGGCAGTGCCATGTCTCAACAAAGCTGCATATCTAAACAAATTAGACAGCAATATCGGTTTTCCTTTAGAGATGGTACAGCCCCTTTTCGAGAATTGCTCCTCGTTTTACCCATCTTTGTTTTTCAGTTTGCATAGTAAGTGTTTGCATTGTTTTTAACATTTCTAAATCTAAAATCTCAGAGGGTTGTAGTTCCTCATTCAAAAGAAATACTTCTGTAGCTGCCTGCTTTGCAGCTGTATCAGCTCTCGCATTACCTTTTGAAATCCTGTCCTGTTGCTTGGTATGAGCTGTGCATTTACAAATAGCTACTTTCTGAGGTAACTGAATAGATTCTAAAAGATCTAAAATAAACTGTGCATGATTGATTGGTTTGCCAGTAAATGTTTTCATTCCTCGATTTTTCCACTATTGTGCAAAAACATTTACAGTAGGAAAAGCATACTGGCTGTCAGTAAAAATGTTCACACATTTGCCCTTTGCTAAGGTACATGCCCGTGTCAAGGCAATCAATTCTGCTGCCTGTGCAGATAAGCTATATGGCAAAGATTTTGCTTCTATAATGTATGTGTCAGCAACTACTGCATATCCTACTAGGTTCTGTCCTGCAGGACCCCTTTTGCATGAGCCTTCCACGTAGTATGTCACCTCGGCATCATCCAAGAGAACATCCATAAGATCTTTTCTAGGCAGTGTCTTTTGCTCAATCACCTGCAGGCAGCTGTGTGGTGTGCCATCTGCAGGGGTTGGTAGCAAGGTAGAAGGGTTCAAAGTCGTACATCGTTCAATTGTCATATGAGGTTGGCTCAACAATATAGTCATACAGGAAAGATGCCTAGCAGGGGAAAGATATGCTACCTTTTCTTGTAGTAAAATCGCGACTGCATGAGGCACTCTCAATGTGAGAGGGTGGAACAACACTACTGAAGCCGAAGCCTGTACTGCCATTGCAGCTGCAACTACTGCTTGTACACAGTGAGGTAAAGACCGTGCCACTGGGTCCAGTTGTGATGAATAATAAGCAATAGGGCGTTGCTTGTCCCCATGCTGCTGTGTTAACACTGATGTCATATAACCTTGTTTACAATCTACAGTTTGGAAAAAACGTTCAATAGTTTGGTAATCCCAAAATTAATGAGGACGCTATTAACTGTTTCAGTTTGCAGAAAGCAGATTCTGCTTCTGGTGTCCATTGTAATAAAATCTGTGCTGCCATAGGCTTTTTATAAATCAGGTTAGTCAATGGTGCAGATTCCAAAGCATAGTTTGGAATCCAACTCCGACAAAAATTAGTCGTACCCAGGAAGGACATCATTTCCTTCTTGGTAGTGGGTTTTGGTGCTTGCAATACTATTTTTCTGTCCTCATCTAATGTCCTACCTCCCTTGAATATTACATATCCTAGGTATTTAACTTGTTTTTTCCAAAGCTGCAGTTTATTTTTGTTTACTTTGTCCTTCTGTGGCTAAAAATTGCAATAGCGCTATGGTATCCTCTTTACAATCTTGGTGAGTGGGGGACGCCAGCAGGATATCGTCAACATAAAGCAAAATCTGACTACCTCTTGGTGGGGTAAATCCCGCCAAGTTGCTTGCCATTTCTTGTGAGAATATTGGACTTTCACAATACCCCTGTGGTAGTCGCGTATATGTATACCTTTTCCCCTGAAATGTGAATGCAAACCAACGCTGGCTGTCAGGGTGTATCAGTATCGAAAAGAACGCATTGCTGATATCTACCACAGAAAAATATTTCTGTTGAGGTTTTAAATCATTCAACAGGGTGTGTGGGCCTGGCACCATAGGTGCCCTTGGTATTACTGCGTCATTTACAGCTTGTAAATCTTGGACTATACGCCACTCTCCATTCGCTTTCTTAACAGGAAATAAGGGTGTGTTACATGGTGAATAAGGAGATTCCACCAGCACCCCTTCCTTAAGTAAAGCTGCTATAATAGGTTTGATTCCTACCTCTGCATCTTTTCTTAAGGGATACTGTCTCTTTTGTGGTCTAAATGCTAACTTTGGCGTAATAGTAACTGGTCCCACTGTACGAATAATTCCTACATCTGATTTTGCTGTTGACCAGAGATTTTCTGGTATATTCTGTAAGGCATTCTCTTCCTCCTTCAATAGGAGTGCCAATCAGCTGTCCTTGCTAGACTGCAAGTGTACAGCTGGGTGGGTCTGAGTTATCCAATTGAGCTTCTGCATTTGCATTCCCTGTTCTGACAGTTCTAACTCTGTCTGTTTTTCCCATCTCGTGACTTTTTTTTCCTAAGTCTACCCATTTTACATTCTTGTCCTTAGTTAAGCTAACATGTGGTAATTCATTAGATTTATAGAGTGCAAAGAACTCCTGGGGCAATGAACAGCTGGCTACACTGTTCCCTTCTGTGTCCCAGTACAGATTACGTAATATCAATTTGTTTGCACGATTTCTAAACCATTCTTGCTCATATGCCTCATCAGGTCCTGGTATATTACAATAATACAGAGTACAGTGCAACAAATGCTGTTTATGAATGTCAAGGGAGGGGAACTTGCTGATGGCTACATTCATCAACTCTTCGGTCACCGCCCCTAGACCAGTCGTAACCAAGTCCTGGCTGTACCAATAAAACATTTACCCTCTGACTGCACTGCAAAGGTATCAGTTTGTCGCTGTGCTTCCATCCCCTGCATAGTCGGAACTACTGCTATACCAAATAGCTGCATAAGGTCTCTGCCCAAGAGGTTTACTGGGCATTTTGCAGATACAACAATTTTACTTTTCTGGGTCAATCCTGAAACAGGATCAGTTATCACAATATTATGGGAGAGGGGCTCCCGATACAGCTGTCTATTAGCTGCTTTCACTAATATGTAATCGGGTGACTCTGAATTCTCTGGCAGTTTGGAGGGATGTACCAGGGTCCGTGATGCCCCTGAGTCGCACAAGAATCTGACTTCCCTCCTTTCTACCAGGAGTGTAACTTCTGGTTTTGTGTCTGCTAAATAGAGATCTAAGCTCAATAAAGCCAAATCCAATATTTCATTTTCTTCACTATCCGTGACTTCTTGCACTTCCTCTTTCTTCTGCCACATTCTCTACTCCCTCTATCACATACTCATTTGTCCTTTCTCTGCTATCCCCTTCTAGTGATTCCTGACTATCATATAGTCAGTCTTCACCCTCCTTATCCTCCGTAGTTGCCTTCTTGTTTTTCTTGCAATCCCTTGCCAAGTGTCCTTTCTTACCGCATTTAAAACATTCACCCCTTTTCTTTCACCCTTCAAAGTCCTCTGATCGTTGATCAGATTGTTTCCCTGGGAATTTCTCTTGCCCTTTTTCCCCAGACTGTACTACATATACTTTTGCTCCATCTTCTACAGAAAATACTTGGGCTTTCTTTTTCTTGCTATTAAAATGCCTTTCAGCATGCCTAGCATATTCAAACAATGACTGCAACCTGCTTGTACGAAGATCTACCATGTGTGTTGGAACAAAGCTGCTTATAGGTGCAATACTGCCTTTCAAGAATGCATTCTTTAACTGCTGCTCATATGGGGAATCATGTGTCTGATCTTCAGGAACCTGCATTTCACAATGGTTATTAAAACATTCTAATAGTCTGGCATAATACCGGTCAATAGCTTCACCTTCCTGTTGGATGCATTGATTAATGTAAGTCCAGTCTGCCCTAGGCTTCCATTTTTCAGAGTTTCAGTCTTTAAGACCTTTCACTCTGTTGCCTAATTCTGCGCTGCTAGATGAGAGGGGCCTGAGCGCAATATCACGGGGATTCCAGTCGCCACTAATCATGTGCCAATCTGGTCCCACAATTTGTCTGACTACTTTTTCTACCTCTTCTCTGTTTAAATTATAACTCAGCCTCATTCCTTGCAAATCTTCTAAGAACTTTCTAAAATTAACTTTTGGATGGGGAATTCCCTCAGTGGCTTTCCGGATGTCTTCCGGAGTCCAGGGTCTATACACTAGAATAGTTGGGTCCTGACCTTCTTGCCCTGCCTGAGGATTAGGCACTTCTATAAGTGGGCATATTTCTTCTTCACTCATAAATTGTGAATTTCTACCCATTTGATATAACTCAATGTCCCCTTTTGAGTTTCCTGCCAGTGTTCGAGACCTGGTCTCGACAGGATCTCTAATAAACGGTTTCGCTTTTGTAGTGTCTCTACCTGCAATGACAGCAGGATATCGCAGGGGTGGACTAACTTGTTCACTTGCCTCATATTCTGGTAAAGGAGGCGGAGGGGCCAATGCTATTACTAAGTTATTGTCCTCCTTATCTAAAAACATTGCTTTTGAATTCTTACTCTCTTGTTCCCTTCGGTTTACTTCCTCGATCCACCTGTGTGCCTGAGGAATTCCTAATTGACGTTGCTTTTTTACCCGACCTCTAGAATCGGTTTTAAGCTGTTTGACAAGTTTGACAAGTGAGGATTTTTCTAGTTTACCATCAAATTCATACTTATTAACCCATTTTGAGTAGTAGTTAATATCAGCACGCTGTGACTGCATGTATTTCGCTTCTTCGGTTAACTGTGGATTTTGGGACCCTTTTGTACAATTATTACTCATTTTGTTCTACCCTTTTAATCGTTATGTAATTCCTTATTTTTAATGCGGTACCACGGATGTTTTTATAGTCTCTTCAGAATGACTGCCTACCTGCCCTATTTCCCTGATCTAGGACGAGACCGTAATCTCTGTCCCTGACTTATCAAGTCTTAACAGAACAAATAGAAATCTAGTCCCTTATCTAAAACAGAAAAAGAAGGTAGATTCACCTTACCTGAGCCTTCGTGATTGATCACCTGGTTTGAGTAAACCTGTCCTTCAGTCACAGATCAGAAAGTGGCTGGCCTCTTTTGTACGACAATTCAGTCGGAGGACTTTTCAAATAAGAAGAACCAATGTGGTTTCTTCCCCATACGGTTTCAAGCCACCTGGCCTGTCTGATCCGAGGCGAAGTGAAGGTTTCCGGTCTGAAGGACCAATCTGTCAAAGGAAAAAAACTTCAAAGACCAATACATGTAAGGTTCAGTTAAGGCACTTTAATTTACTTGCCGCAAGGAGACAAAAACATGCAAATACAAGAATTTGTCTAACTACTAACAGGAAGTATGTTCATTCTTATACTATTTTACAAGACATGGCCTTCTAAGCTGACGTAATCAAGCACAACTTTTAGCATTGTTCTACAGCAGATGTTACTTCAGATTTTCTGCTGACATGACTAGATTTGTGAGAAAATTTTCAGAAAAACAACCTGGCCTTGGTGACCATTAATCCGTTTACAAGCGTCTATTGTACAGTGTTACTTTTCAAGGTACTTTTCTAATACAGATACAAGCAAACGCTGATTGCAGTTTATATTTTCAAGCAGGCTTTGTACTAATTATCTGTAACTTCTACAGCTGTGTATTTTCTCATGGCACAGCGGAACTTCTTGTCTAAGTTTCATAAAAGTAGTATTGTTCTATTCATTATTTTCCTAATGCAAGTAGAAATCACCTGCTTCTCTCTAAATTTCCAAGGCACAAGCAAGATTTTGGCTAACTGTACAAGGTCAGAAAGCAACTGCAGTTTGTACAGATTTCTGCAGTATGAAATAGAATAAATGTGTTAACCCTTTTCAAGCTCTAAATGCACTAAGCATATTGCTAATACACACATTAATACATATTTTTCTAACATTACTATAAAAAAAAAGTTGCATAACCACAATCTTTTTAAACTCCTGCATATTATCAAAGTAATCCCTTATTTTCTGTTTAGCATTCTGCAGTTGCTCCTTCTTTTGTTCTGTGAGATTCCCCCTATTTTGCAATACTTTAACATTTGTCAGTCCCTCTAAATTATTGTTCCCTCTTAACCATATATCCATTTATTTTATTTCCACCTTATTTTTAAACTCTACTTTTATTTTATCACACTCCCTAGCTATATTTTCCAAAGAATTTTCTATCTTCTCTAATAGCACCTGAATAATTTCCACTACCCATTCTTTAAATTCCTCTTTTCAACAGATAGGTGGGAAAGTGCAAGTACCCGATTTTTATTTAATCACCCTGTGTTTTTATTTTAATTATTGGTGCATGATCTGAAATAATTATTGGGTGTGTATCAAGACCTTCAATCAAATGCACATATTCCTGTGAAATGTAAACTCTGTCAAGCCTAGCCCAGTTTTTTATCTTTAGGAATATTTAAACTCGATCCAAACTCCTAGCACTGAATTTTTATCTTTCTTGCCAAGTATTTTCGTAAGCCTCTTATATCTATCCTACATTATTATATTTTCCCTTCTGGGCCCCACAGTCGCATCTTCATGGTCACAAATCAAATTCTAGTCCCCGCCTAAAAGTAATATTCCTTGCTGAAAGATTATTTCTTCCAGAATTTTCTTAAGCTCTACCATAGCAATTTTAGATGGAATATAAATACATGCCAGTGTAATTCCCCTCCCTTGCCAGTGGCTCCCTAGTGCTTCAGATCTACCATTATCTTGATGATCTGTCACTATTGGAGCGCCTCTTGCAGTTAATATAAGGACTCCTCTTTTCCTTTGTCCCAGGTATTCTGACTAGTAACCACCCTGAAAACTTTTCTTTATCACATTTACATGTTCAATTCTTTCTCTCTCATAACTAACCATTTGCATTCTACATTTAACAAAGTTCACTACTTTTTTTTTTGTACTTGAGACCGTTGACATTTAAAAATATTATAGAAAGCATCATTGTATCCAAACGTTATTCCCACTTGTATGTTTTTAACAGCTTGTTTAATTGTCTGTCCTGCATTTGTGTTAACATGCATGCACTGTTTGGCAGGTTGATCTTTTGTACAGCTGTTACTTGTCATATCCATTTGAGCCCATGTCACCACTTACAAATCTTTGTTTTATTGAAAGCCGTCAAACAAAAAGAGTCACCCCAGTACCCACCTAAAACCTATTAATAGCACACACGTATATACATCTTTAAATATTGAAGTTTCACCCTCCTACTGGGAGCAAAAGTTCTAAACTGATAGCCCCACACTCAAACTTGAGTTATCCTTAAAAAAAAAAAAAAAAAAAAAAAGTTGTCTGTGCTATGATGCATGGTGCGGCCTGTGCTTCAACCAAGTGCTGTCTGGTTTGACTTGTCTTTATAGCTCTCCCAGGTGAGTAATTACTTGAATGCTTTCAGAAAACATAATCTCCCAGCCATTTCTCTATCAGATTGTCTCCTGGAGACCTGAGGACCAGATACAGAAATACTACTAATCATGCATTTATTAACTAGAAAAAAGGCCTTGTAATATATAGCTCTCTTTTTTTTCATGTATTTACTTTCTCTTTAACCTTGTTACTAGCTCAAGTGAAGAGCCTTAATCCAGTCATTCCCCTACGCAAGAATGTGAAAAAGCACACTAAGTTTAGTCTGTGTCATGCTCTTTTAACCAGACTTTTTTATTTAACATTGCAGTGCCTACATTTGTTTTAAATTGAACGAGGAGAAAGAAGAGCACGTTTACATTACTGTGCCCGTTACAGTTAAAAATAATGGAGAAAACTTTACTTGATGGCATGCAAAGAAGATAGTGCACCATAAAAATACCATTAAGAAAATTGATTATTTCAGTTTACTTTCTGCCGCCTCTTCTCTCCTAAGTATTTTTTCAAACATTAATGAGATGAAGTAGGGCATGTGCTTTAGAGTCCCTTCCAAGTTTAACAAAGTCCAAAAGAGTGCAATATTCCCAGATTTTCGTGTTCTGTTAAGTTTCACTAATATAATTATTGGTTTGTAATCCCACATTTGTTAATTTCCAAGTTACTGGTTTTATTCATGTTCATCTGTCTCCCAAATCCTGTCTTTGCTTCATTTACAGCATACTTGTACATAATACACAATACCTTCTAATTGCTGCCAAATGTTCTTTTATTCTAGCAGAAAAAATTCTAGAGGTTTTGCCAGTAGAGAATGCAGGACAAGAATTTGCACACTGCTGCATAAATAACATTCATAGATTTGCAATCTAAATGACTATGAAACTGGATTCTGAAATTATTGTGTTTAAAGACATAAGCACTGCCCTTGAAAATGTATGGACAAGTGCCACAAGGAAACATGCCAACTGTATTGTCTGAAGAAGTGGAAGCATCTAAAATAAAGTGAGTCTCTGTTATCAAAAGCTGTTCTAAGAGACTTAGTTCTCTTGTGTAAAAAAACTGGAGTCATTCCTAATTTATTAGACACCTCTTGACTATTTGTCAAAATATCCCAGTTGAGAATAATATTCCTAATGGGAACAGCATCCCTACAAATAGGGATAGGAAAAGCAACTGACCAGTCTCGTACATGGGTCTCAGGAGAGGGAGATACTAAACTGGATGAGGGAATATTATTGGGATCTGAAGGAGCAGTACCAAGCAAGGAATTTGTAATGGACAGGGAAGGAGCTACAAGTTCTGTGCGTCTTCTAGGTGTAAAGCCCTTAGAAATAATGGGGGGATATTTAGATGCCCTGGCCTCAGAAACTTCAGTAATGATCCTTTTCCTGATCATCTTGGCTCTGAGGACAGTTTTTAGTGCTTTATATATATATATATATATATATATATGCATACATGCATACATACATATACACACACAGACACGAACAAGAGGGTATAATGTGAAAATGCAATGGGGATAGCTAGGGAAGCTACAGAAGGTGGTTGGTGACCTACACACTTCTCTGAGTAGAGCCGAAGCACTGAATGCAGTAGGATATAGCACACAGTTCAGACCGTTGAGATTATTATAAGCTGAGAAGAATAAGTAGCAGCTTCCAGTGATCATACACTGGGCAGATTTCTCTGAAAAAGTCCCCGTACACTTATATTTAGCAATACGTTTCAGCCTTGTAAAGCAGTAGCATTGTCTAAGTATCCATTTGCATCTCTGAATTAAAAGCCCAAAGTATTGTCTATTTTAAATGTCTAGTTTCTCAGCTTTAATTCTAAATTTTGTATGTTTTATAACTTGATTTTCTATTTAAGTGTATTATTTCAATTTAATATTTGTTTTTATTGCAAAACCTAAGAAATAAAACTGCAAGATTGAAACCGCTGTAAAGCACAACAGTAGAGGTATTTATTTATTTTTTTTTATTTATTTTACATTATTTACTGGGATGGTCTGACTGGGACAGTGCCCATTTTCAGCAGAGGCCCAGGGCGAAAAGCTCCAGCTTAAGTTTACATACAAAGTCATCACATCAAGTAATAGAAATTATTGACAAAGAGTGTTAACACATTTACAGGATACAAATTTAAAAACAAAAATATATATACTTAGTATCAAATAGAACAAGGCTTTAAACGCTTGAATATAGACAAATTATATGGTTGAACTTTTATATGTGGAGGAATAGAACATTAGTTAGGAAATTAAGTAGGGAGAGTCCCGTAGGCAAAGTAGTGCATAGTTAGTAATACTTCCATGGTGAGAGTTGCAGCTAGGAATGTAACTATTTATAGAGTAGTAGTAGTGTTAGAAGGAATATGGTAACAGTGTTAGTACATACAGCCAAATTGTATAAGTACTGCTAAGTTAATAATTAACCTGGAGTGTTACATGTGCAAAGCCAGGATTCAAATAAGTGTCTTTTGAGAGATATTTTGAAATGATTAAGATCACTTATGGAGCTAATAGTATGTGGAAGGGTATTACAATTTTTGGAAACTGACTAAAGAGTTGCCTGCTGTATTAGATATGTAAATGCAAGTACAAAGATTAGGTCTTTTGTTAGATCAAAGATTATGAATGTTAGAATAGGGTTGTAGAAGATTTTTTATGGAAGGTACTTTGTCAGGATTGTGCATTATTTTGTGAGCCATTGTTAATTGGTTATAGTTCATAACATGAGATAGTTCCAACCAAGAAAGATTTTTGAGGCATTGACAGTGATGGTTTGAATGTGTGGAATCTGTTGCAAATTTGGCAGTAGTCTTGTAACAAGATTCTAATTTACTTATGACTTTTTAAGGTTAAGTATGGGGGATGCATATAAGAGTGAGGAGAGAAGGTGCGTTCTAGTTTCTATACGTTGTTCCCATTTTCTTGTGAACCTTTTTGATTGTGTATGTCAAATTTTATTCTGTTAATTATGATGCCTAATAGTTTTGTTTGGGAATCTAGAAAAATCCTAGTATTTACTGACAGTGATATAATAGCTAGCTGGGAGGTTAGCAGGTTTAGATGGATGAAAGATCGTTAAGTTTAGTTTTATTAGGGTTGAGAATGAGTTGTTTGCTAGCCACGTTTCAATAACAGAGAAGGCTTTTTGTACGACTAAGAAGTTGAGTTATTGTGGGTGCTGAACATATGAGGGTTGAATTGTCTGCGTATTTTATGATCGATGTTTGATAGGCAGTATTAAGATCATTTATGAATATGCTGAAGAGGAGGGGCCCTAAGATTGAACCTGGAGGGACTCCCGAGTGTAACAGGAAGGAGTGTGGATAGATCTTGCTTCCATTTCACAGCTTGCTGGCAGCTAGATAGATAACTTTGAAACCAGTTAACAGCATCAGGGTTGATTTATTAAGATTGAGTGGACAGTAACTTAGGATGGGAAACTGTATTGAATGCTTTAGACATGAGTGAAAAGACTGAAAACACTATTTTGCCATTGTCTCTGAATTTATTTATAGTATTAGTGAAACTTGGAGCTGTAGTAGTACTATATGGTCGGAATCCATGCTGCGACGATGAGAGGAGATTGTTTAGCAGGTGTTTAAGTTTAAAGTGGATACATCTTTCCAGAATTTTAGAAAGTGGTGAAAGTGTAGCAATGGGCCAGTAGTTCTGCTGAATTGCCTCCTTTGTGTAATGGTGTAATATATGCAATTTTCCAAATAGTTGGGACATATTATGTTCGAGCGGTTTATAAGTGTTGACACAGGGAAGGCAAGAACAGCTGCTGTTAACTTGCCAGCAGAATATCTAAAATTATTTGCTGCCAGTGAAGTGGGTTTCAGTTTCTTTAATAGTTTTGCAATAGTTTGTTTTCGGATGGTCTGAAATGAGAATGCATCTAAAATATTGCTTGGATTGTTGGGTGTTGGCATTGTAGGAGACTTGCTATTCTTACTGCTAACACACTTTCATTGAAAAATGTTAAATTGTTCAATATTTTTTGTGTTATCAGGTAAGTTCAGGGGGGGGGTTGTGGTTTGGCCAGGATGAAGCATGTTATTGATTGTGTTCCAGAAGTTTTGTGGATTCATTCTGTGTTTCCATTGTAAATTAGAATAGTGTTGTTTGTCTAGTTTGCTGTTTGACTCCCAGAATAATCTAAAGTGGTAGTTGTGGTAAGGTAAATGCTAAAACTCTTTGCAAGCCACGTTGACGACTCTTTGCAAGCATACATTGAATACTCTTTGCAAGCCTACGTTGATGAGATATTTAGTAGTTGGCTATCATTCTGCTTTTCAATGTTACTTAAAGGCTTTTGCTCCTATTGCTAATGTCAAGGTCTTCCTATGGTCCATCAAGCTACAATAGAATGACTTCTACATTTAGAAATGTTAAATATTGAAAAGTATAACTCCAAAACTGTAAAAGAATAAGTACAAATGGTCAGTGATGTGCTGTGGCTAAAACATACTGGGATTGATTCTCTTACTCCATTATCAAATGAAATGAATAAATAAAAATTCTCTCCAGTTGCATAGTTATAAATGCAAGTACAAAATATATTTCTGAAGGCCAACTTTTAATCCAATTACTGCATTCCAATCATGTTTTCTTAAAGCATTGTATGCAATCTGTTTTATATCTTTAGTACTGAGTCAAGAATTCTGTTACAACTTTTGCCTTCATATCCACCTCTTTCCTTTTATTTTTCCTGATAATTTGTGGGTGGTAGTGGAGAGTTAATTTTTGATTTGCATTGCTCAAAAAGATGTGTGAAGCAATCCCCCAGTTCACCTCTTTAGCACCCTAATTACCAGTCCTCTAACCCACGTCATTCAGTCACTAGTTCTACTACATACTGAATTATCTTGTGTATAGTGTCTAACCCTATTCAATGGACAGTTTGTACACTGGAGAACTTTACCATTAGCCAATAGCCCTTCAACAAAATGAACTTCTGCTGAATTTCATTCAGTTTCTTCCTAACTGGGTCACTTATTTGTAAATGAACAATACCTAGTTCATCCAGTGCATGTCCAGCTATAGTTTTAATGATGTACTTTCTCCCTCTTTGAAAATAATGTGTGGCTTGTACCTAAGCTTCCCATTTCGTCTTATCCACACATTTTCCTTTTAATCAAGGCCACTCAGCAGTATGCGATTTCTTCTCCTTTAGGTTCTGCTGTCACAGTATTTTGGTTCACAGAACATGTCTATCCAGGTCTACTTCAGAAACCCAAATGCTCACTTAACTTCCAAAATGCCAAGACAAGAAGGCCAACAACTGCACAACACTGATGTCCCAGAACACAAACTTTGTAGTCCAGGTAAGTAACTGTTTGGCCATCCTGACAAAAAAGTAAAACCAAAGGAAAGCAAACCCACCCATCTGGGGGGGGGGGGGTGGCTGTACCCCACACCCCCCCAACTAAAAATACCAACTCTGAGATCGCACTACGGCGGGGGTAAGGGCAAAGTTCAACAGGATGGCCAAACGGTTGCTTACTTGGAGTGGAAAGTTGGTGTTGTGAAGTTGTTGGCCTTTTCATCTTGGCATTTTGGAAGTTAGGTAAGAGAGTTCGGGTTTCTGAAGGGGACCCGTCTAACCACCTAGAATAGCAAATAAATAAATTTATAGGTTACTAGGCAATCAGTCTGCATAACTTTTACAAGCCAATAATCCATATTCAGAATTCCTTCTACCAGCTTTGTATTTCCACTGAGTGACCTCCAAAACCTCTTGTATCAGAGGCACATGGGATATATGCAAATGATCCTTATGAACATCAGGTGTTTCAGCTAATTGGCGATTCTGAATGCCCATGCACTGTTTCAGAATCGCCAATTAGCTGAAACACCTGATGTTCATAAGGATCATTTGCATATATCCCATGTGCCTCTGATACAAGAGGTTTGGGAGGTCACTCAGTGGAAGTTCTAGCTTTGCTGGAGTTTTCATTTTGTTTTTACTGATTGGTTTTTCAGTGACCTTCTCACTTATTGTTTTACCAGCTTTGTATTTGTAATTAGACAGCTTTGTAGCAATATATGTTTTGCTGTCACTGAAACTATCCCAGTCAGCTGTTGCATGTATTCTGAATACCTCCAAAAATCCTGAGTAATGTGGGCACTTTACAGGTCACTGTGTAGGAATTGTAAGTTCCTTGAATCCTTGACCAGCACTGTCCAGACATGGGTGGACATAGATATTATAGCAGTGATGATAAAAGATCATGACAGAGGGTCAGAAAGGAGTATTTAATGTTTTTAAAATGGGTGATCCTTGGGTGCTACATTCAACACTGTTAATCTTCCTAAAGGCTTGTTTACTTACTAGTGTGAGTTTTTTTTTTTTTTTTTTAACAAAAAGTCTGATGGCTGCTTATTTGACTACAGTGGTATTTTAAGATGCGTTTACTTTATGGTATTTTGCTCTCCATCATAAATACTGTTTTCTAGGTAAAATGTGGTTCTGTCTTGAGTTTGCTGCTATTTCACTGCCTTGATTTTCAGCTAGCAAAGCTACTTCACACATGCAGTCACATGTACATGTATTCTTACATTCTCAGACTTGATACAACTTTGTTTACTGTGTGCTAGGGAAAGTTAAATATTTCAGTTCTACCTGTTTAATGTTCCCTCTCAACAACTACCTAAACCTCAAAAGCCTCAGTAATGTAACCTAGGAAACAAATACTGTCAGCAACCCCCATGTTTCAGTAGAACATTGAAGTGCTCTGGTTTTACTATTGATCATTGGGCTTGTTTGGCTATTTTTTTTTTTTACCTTTTTTGTGCTATTATAATTTGCATGCTTTTCGGTGGCTTTGTGCACTCATAACTGCCCACTGCTAAATGACCCAAACTACTGATGTGAAACTATTTTATACCAGATTTGACAAACCTACTAGTCTAGAAACACCTGAAATAGAAACCTTTTTGCATTCTTTGACTTACTGCGATAGGCCTGCACTTGTTTTTGTCATTTATTATAATCGGAGATATAATTGCTTTGGCTTAAACTCTAGTGAGAGTGGAGTGAGAGCCTAGCTAGTTAAAGGTCTTATTTGTGTAATCCTGAATTTTGCTGTTTTATTATTGACCAGTGGGTTTATTTGAATAGTTGTACCTTTTCTGTGCTGTTATATGTTGCCCACTTTTGCGTGGTCCTGCTCATTGCCAAATGCATTTAACCAGACACTTTAAGGTTCTGAGTGCCTACATCTGTAAACTTCTCCGTAATTAATTTCTCCACAAATTCTTGGTGTACTTGGTCACAAGTTGCCTGAAGAGCACCTGGTCTGCTGAAAGAAGTGCATTGCTCTGTGTCTTGACAGGTTGTTCATGTAGACTGATTCCCACTTCAGTAAATCCACTCTAAATCTCATAGGTACTTCTTCAGCCTGCTTCAGTAAACAACCTTTACAACCATCTCTGTTAGCCTGAAACGCCCTGAGATAAAGTAGAAATTGCCTCATGTTTACTGGCTACTACCTAGTAAAACTGTGTGCGCGATGAGATGGTTATGTAATGTTAGTAGCGGGAAAGCTCTACAAATAAGCATGCTGTCAGTACAACACTACAGCACATTAATCCGACCACACACAGCTCAGACCAAACGCACAGCTCTACATATGCTGGGGCTCTTAAAAGTAACCCACCTAAACCACAAAGGGCTCTTTAATGTTACCTGAGAAACAAGTACCCTCAGCAACCTTACAAACGCAAGGCAGGCAGCACCCACCATGGAACGCATTCAAGAGTCGCATTCTTTCAGGTCAAAAGCCCATAAAGCAAACCACCACACACAGTTCAATGTTACTGGTGACTCCATAGTGAGATGCTTCACTCACTAGGATGTGCAAGGGCAGTCAGTTGCTGTCCGATGTCAGGGTTCACCACATCATCCAAGCACTCAAGTCCTTGCACAAGAAGTGCACACATGATGAAGTCATTATGCATGTGGGTGAAAATGTCTTGCGATGTACATCCTTGGACTATATGAAGACAGACATGAAGGGAACAGAATGTGTGTGAAGTGGGTATGAACTTGGCTATGAACTGTATTTTACCATCACCAAGAATGATGATGTAATATGAGCAAAACATAACTAACTTCAACAATTGGCTTAGCCTTTGGTGTAATAGTGGGTACAAGGCATATATCAGCTTGGGATGAGATGATAGTCGAAGTTGCTAGGTTCGTAGGTACCAGACTAGATGCCCTTGCTGGCCATTTTAAGCCTAGTCAGTTTTCCTCAAAAGTGAGAATTAAACCCTGTACTTTTTGTCTATGGATTAAACCCCTTCAGCATTAATGCCACCCCCTTAAACTACAAACACTAGACTTGTCCAGGATTTGAACTTGGGACCTCTTACCCTATACGAGAATCATACACTCCACACCCCTTCCTCCAAACTTCCATATATTAATTAAAACTTTCCCCACTCCAATAGTGCCTTTTTTAGGCAATATTAGTCTTCTAAAACTAGGAAAACAAAAACTGCCCCAAAGGATTCACTAAGCAAAAAGTATTTCCAGTAAAACAAAAAACGTGTTTAAGGGGGGAAAAAATCATCAAAGAGCACTTTCGTCCCAAAAATCTAATAGTGGTGAATTTTTTTTGCTTAAACATGTTTGTTTTACTTGAGACTCCCTACTGCATGAATCCTTTGTGGCATTTTTTTTCCTGGTTGTATACTGCCATTAGTACTTTTGTTTAGTTATGTTGGGAGTTTTAGAAGACTAATAGAATCCAGACAGTTTTTGGGGTAGTGCTGCTAAATGGCACAATACAAGAAACTGAAGGAAGTCGTCTGGAAAATCAACTAAATACTCGAAAAAAAAAAATTCAGCTGTAGGCAGACTCCAACTCCAGAAGGGAAGCCACACACCAAAAAGTTTAAAGCATAGTGAAATGTGTTAATTATTTTAAAAAAATCCATTTATAAAAAGAACACCACAAATATTACAAGGAATGATACAAAAGTTTGTTGGCCGTTTGTTTTAAAACTGGTATTAAAGATATGCTGTTGTTGATGCATGGAAAATGGGTTCCATCTGACTTTGCCATGCCATTTCACTTAATTCCAGGTAATCCTTCCATGAACCCCCCCCGGTTTAGGAAATATCTCTAAGATAGTGAACAGAAAACGTTTAAACCCACAACATGATACTGAATGCTTGAATAGGGCATTAGTCCGATTGCATTTTGAGGTATTGTAGCTGTGCTCGTATATTCGATTTTTCAACTGCCTCTCAGTCTTGCTAATGTAAAAGGCAGGAGAGGAAGAGCAGGTGGCAGAGGTGTACCAGTTCTGTAGTCGTACAGTTGCCATCTTGTGGAGACACAGTTTTTGACTGGTTTATATAATTGTATTCTTTGGCTGTCGCTAATATATTTGCACTGAGCCCAGTTACTACATTTTCTAGTCCCCTTATTCATTTTCTTGTTTGCCTGACCTGGTTCCAAAATATTTTTTATTTTTGCTCTTTTATATGTAAATGTTGGTCTTGGTCCTACAATTTCCTTCAGTTTTTCATCACTGGTTAAAATACACCAGTACTTGTGAATAACATCCTTAGATGGGAACTTGCATTATATTAAAGAATTAAAGCCATAGTAAAATCACTTTTTTGGGCTAAAAAATCACTTTTAATAGTCCCCATTAATTGTCAAGTCCATTTGGTAAAGCCTTGCCATGTGCATTATTCTTCTAAATTGTAATGTGTGGGATATTTAAACCTACACCTAATAATGGTTGGTACTTCATCCCCCATCCATTGAAGATTTTGTTACTAATATTCTTCATGTAATGAGGATAATGTCTCTTCAAAAATGCATTTTCTAGATGTTTCCTCTCTATCAAACAGCCTGTTGTCCGATATCCTCATTGCCAATTGGACAAATTGGCCTTTCGCCAAACTCTTTTGTATATGGGGTGTGCTATTATAGTGCAAGTAACCGCTAGAGAATGTAGGCTTTTTGTAAATGTTGGAAGAAAAACCATTAGGGTTGTTTGAGTATTGTCTAAGTAATGTATCTGGTTTGGATCAAAATGGTGAGTGGACTTCAGAAAGTGGGTTGAATATTTAATAGAATTAATGAGATCTGGGATAAACAATGGATCTCCTGTCCACAAAATAAAAATATTCATGAATCTTAAGTAAAACTTTAATTTATTCCTAGAACTGGGATCCAAATATGAGCTGCCTTTCCCATGTTCATAGGTTGGTACTAGGCTATCAGCCCTAGGGCCTATACAAGCCTAGCCATAACAATTCCCTGACTATTTCTTCCCACATTAATTACTAAATTAGCAAAAATGGGGGTGCTCTCATAGCTACCCCTTTATCTGTGTGAAAATCTCACCATCAAACCAATTATTCTTCAGGACAATTTCCATACAGTCCACTACCAAACCTAACTTGTGATGTCAGAAAATCAAAGTTCAACAGTGCATCATGAAATGGATCCAAACCTGCATCTTGAGGGATGCTAGTGAAAAGGCCAAGGTTTGATCCTCCCTAAAAAATCCCATGAATCTTTGAGTTTGGATGCCTTGCACTGGTTTTAACAATTATATTCAGCAAATAGATGAATTTTAGAACCTGCAGCTGACACGATTGGTCTAAATGGGAGGCTGTGAAGATCATTCTGTATTTTTGGAACACCAAACGTAGCTTGTATTCCTGGTTGGGGTTCTTTAAAAACTTGTATGTTTCAGGATCTAGGGCATGTTGCAACAAGCCATCCTCTAGAAACTGGTCTATTTTATGATTGGACAAACTGACTTCATTAATTTAGGCAGTGGTATAAGATTTTCATCTCCCCTGAATAATTTAAACTATCAAACAGCAACTCCGCCACCCTTGTCAGGTTTCATAACACATACAGAGTGGTTCCTTTATATCTCATCCAAAGTTTTTATATTCATCCTTGTCTGGTTGTATTCTTTTTAATTTCGTATTACCCTGAGCATGCTGCCTGTATACATCATGCTCACAGGTGTTAGAAAACACCTGAACTTATAGGGTTTTGGGATAGGCATGGCAAGGCTTTTTTTCTTTAAATTAATGCTGTTTGGAGGCAATTCATTAACATTTCCATGATATTGTATTGCAAAGTTTAATTTTCTGATGAATAGTTTAAGTTCAAAATATCAGTTCAACAGTAATTAGGTGTGGGAACAAAACTTAATACATTTTCAAATAGAGAAGTATTCATTCGAAACAGTAACCCCACTATAATTATAGATCATGAAATTTTCTTTTTACAGTTTCAAGATAAGGCTTTAAGCAAAGGTAATTATAATTATTTTCAACTCCAACGTCCCCTGCTTGCTCCTCTCCCCTTCCTGTTCGTGCCCCTCTTGTAATACCCCCTCCAGTCTCTAGTTCCCTTGAACTGTATTGCTCCCTGGAAAACATGTGCATGTGCTCAGAGACCTGATTCAAGACCTGTGAAAACACCATCAGTGTAGGGCTTCATTGCCTGTCACTCAGAGCCAGCACATTAGATGGAAGCACTAAAGGCAGAGGTGTTGCTATATTCCTAAAATCTCTCCTGCGGATTCTTGACACAAGATAATGATCTGGAACTCCATGTCTAATTTACTATTTAGAAAAGGCCTCCTATCCTAGCTAACTACAGGGCCCCATCTGTTCCCCCCCTTTGCCCATAATGTCTTCCTAGCCAGTACAGAGTCCCTATGTGTTAAGCCAAACTCCCTTGTCCTATGAGACTTCAACTACATGTCCATAAACTTGGGGGCCTTGCAAGTCCTCAAACATGCATGCAGAGAGATTTCTGGACTACTTCATACAAACTCTCTCTTCAGCAATTAGTCCACACCCTAACCAGGGGCAGTAAAGTCTTCAACCCAGCCCTTATTAATATTAGGGAGTCCGACCCAATCTGTAGTAACCTCCTCCCTGGTCAAATTGGACCACAGGTCAGTCACATTCACAGTAAAACTGAAACCTGAAGTGTCCTCCAGTACCTCAGTGTTCAGTGACTATGCAAAGTGTAATCTGTTTAAACTGAGTAATGGTCTTGCTAATTTCAAAAGCCCCTTCCATCTCGATGAACCCATTGTCTATGCAGAATCCTTTATTGCCAAATGCTATGAAGATGTAAATAGTTGCATGCATTCATTTGTCCTCAGAAACAAATAGTGCCAAATTCAAAAATACTTCCCTGTAGTAGAACTCTTATAGAAATGGACTATACAATAAAATAAAAAAAATATTGTATGCAAAAAGCTAATACCCACAAAGTCAAAAATATTCTTGCTGAACTAAACAAGGAACCACTAAACAAGAAACCTCCAGATCCTGGTTTAATCAACCAAAGCCAGATCCGAGGTAAAATAGTCACTCAGGTGAAAGATAACCATAAAGCTGCTTTTAACTGTTAGAAATCACAGAAACAATCCAAATAACTGCACTGAGCTAATAGCAAATTATATCGCATACATACACAGAGAGGACATAGCAAAACTACTGGTGGACAAATTCAGCTCAAACTTCACCCAGTTGCTTCTCTAACATTCTCTGACCAAATACCTGCATCTACTTCCCCCTCATATCTCCCAAGTGCAAGTTCTCAAGGCATCATCTAAGGCCAGGAATGCTATCACTATGGTAGTGGACAAACCAAACTGCCTACTGGTTAGCTTGAACATGACTTGTCAGACCCTCTAGAGAGGCTGTTCAATAACAGCTTTGAAACCAGCTTTGGGCTGGAGAAATATAGGACAGCAACAGTCATTCTCTTTCGCAAAGGTGGGGCTACAATGGATCTGTGTTTTAGACTCTTAAGCCTGACCATTCTCAACTGTAAGGTTATGGAAGGGATAATTATGGAGCTGATGAAGTAGGTAACCTAAAGATTCTCCACCCAACCCAGTTTAGATTTGTCAAGGGCAAGCCCTGCATACTTAGTCTGGTCAGCTTCCTTGAGAAAGTCACAATGAACGAGGGCAGAGCAGTGCACATTGCATAACTGGACCACACACATGCACTGTATATAAACACTCAACTAAATGCAACTGCATGTATGATTTCATTTGGTAGCATATAGGCTCACAAGTAGAACCCTGGAAGTAAGGGTGGACAGCCTTTACTCCTGCAAAAGACCTGTCACAGGTGGAGTACCCCGGAGATCAGTGCTTGAGCCACTCCTGGATTTTTTCTCAGCAGTTAAAGCTAATGTTAGGTTTTTGTGGCTGACCCCATTTGCAGGTGACTGCAAGCTTGGTGTCATCATAAACTCCCCAGAGGACACCAGGATCCTACAAGAGGACCAGCCCCAAAACAGCTGTTAAACAGTCTAAAACTAAATGCGAAGAAATGTAAAACTGTAAACTTTGGCAAGCATGACTCCCTTTGAGACTATCGCATTGACAACTGTCCCCTGAAAATTGATCCCGTAGTTATATCTGGGAACCTATGTCAACAACAAACTGTCCTTTAATCACCATGCATCTACTATTGTGAGGAAACACTTTTTCATCACACAGCCTGTATCTGAGTTTAGTGCCTAGATCCAGAGACACAATTGTTCTACTGGACTTGGCACTCATTAGGCCAATCATGGCATATAATGCCCCTCTTGGTATGTACCTTTCTAAACACTTGTCACAGCTGGAATGACTGCAGTGCTTTCTCACTTAAAGCAAGGGCCTAAATCATAAAAACTGCTGACCAACTCAAAGCCTTGTCTCTCCACTGGATCAGACAGGCTATTGAGAGGTGATCTCTGCCTTGTATATACATTCTCAACAGATCTAATTCTATCAGGTATATTGTATATTTGCTAGTCCAATTGTATCAAAATTTTCAAGAGACCTGAATCTCTCTGCAAAATGAACACAACCTGTTTGAGGGATAGGTATGTATCACAGATGCTGCTGCTGTGAAGCAATCTTCCACTCCATGTAATGCAAAGTACTTCTCTTCCTCCATTCAGATGTAATTTGGATGAATAGATGGTTAACTAGTCCCCCCTGTTTAGCAACACTGGCTCTCCTGGGTAAGGGAAACATATAATTACCTCAAGAAATGTGTGTTCATCCCATACTTGGATAGTCGTATTGCAAAATACAAGGGCTAATAATTACCATGGGAATGCAAACCTAGGGTTCTTAAGATCCTCACAGATCAATAGCCAATAAGTACTTGTGAGCCTGCGTAAGACTAGACAGCTGTGTGATGTACAGGAGGAAAAAGCCCTGACTACGCTGCATGTGATCAGAATTTAATTGGCTCAAATGCTTGAAGGAGAGATGGCCAACAAGTATGTGTGAGAGAAACCACTGAAAGCTTCCCATCCATGGGGGAGCGATGGAGCTGTGATTTGCCACATGGATAACACCTAGCAGGTGCACAAGGTGAATCCATCTAGTGGCGTTCATAGTCCGTGCTACCATTACTGAATTTACCCTTTCAAGCCAAAGGGAAGTCTTGTGTGGAGACATGTGGAGACATGCTTCCCCTTGGTCAGCAGGCTCAGAGGACCTGCCAGGGAGAAGATGAGGTGTCCCTGGCAGGAACAAATGAGCATTAGAGCTCTTGCCTAGCCATGGAATAGATGGCTCCTATTCCACTACAATGAATGGGCCAGTTAGGTGGAGGTAGGGGAGCCACTGGGCATGACCCTGGTGTGTGTGGGGGGGTAAATACAAAAATATTTTTAAACAAAAAAATTAGTCTGTGAAAACCTGACGCTAGAGTAGACAGGAAAGAGTGGTGTGCCTAAACCATAAATCATAGCAGTTTAGATGAATGCTCATGCAAATTGCTCTAGTGAGGGAGTCTATGGCTGGAGAATATCTTTTGCTTAAGGAAGCATTCTGAAAAAAACATGCTTCACAGCCCAGCTTCGTGTTGTAAAGGGATAAAATATCTGTCTGCGTCCCATGTGACATGTCAAATTAGTGGCAAAAGTAGAGGGGAGTGTGCATCAAAGGATGGGGATTTGACTGTTGGCTTACTATCGGAGGGGGGGGGGGGTCTTGCTCTCTGCTTTGATGGTGCATGCAGGGATGTAGGTTTCTTACTGGTAGTAAGCAGAGCCTGACATGCCTATGCTGCTTGGTCCAGAGGGTTGTGTGTGTGTGTGTGTGCATCTCCCAAGAGCAACAAATGTGGCAATAAATCCAGTGTCTGCAGACTGGCTCCCGCCCTAATATCTGACATTGTGCCTCCACAGGAGAATGTGATTGCAAGACTGAAGGAATGGAATAATTCAGGTACAAGAAGGGGAGGGAGGAGTTGGACTAAAACTTTGGATCAGCACAAAAACGATAACTAGAGAACTGTCTTCTCGTTTACTGTACTTTGTAGTAGTTTCTTCTCCACAAACATGTATGCAGTTATGATTTGCTTACTAATGGCTGTGCCTTTAGTTTGAGTCCGTTGTCCAGATTCCTAGAATTTCCATTTCTGATCATTTTTACAGCTCTCTGCCTTCAGCTGTAAGTGTGTGTGTGTGTTTGTGTGTGTGTTTGTGTGTGTGTGTGTGTGTGTGTGTGTGTGTGTGTGTGTGTGTGTGTGTGTGTGTTTGTGTGTGTGTGTGTTTGTGTGTGTGTGTGTTTGTGTGTGTGTGTGTGTGTGTGTGTGTGTGTGTGTGTGTGTGTGTGTGTGTGTGTGTGTGTGTGTGTGTGTGTGTGTGTGTTTGTGTGTGTGTTTGTGTGTGTGTTTGTGTGTGTGTTTGTGTGTGTTTGTGTGTGTTTGTGTGTGTTTGTGTGTGTTTGTGTGTGTTTGTGTGTGTTTGTGTGTGTTTGTGTGTGTTTGTGTGTGTGTGTGTGTGTGTGTGTGTGTGTGTGTGTGTGTGTGTGTGTGTGTGTGTGTTTGTGTGTGTGTGTGTGTGTGTGTTTGTGTGTGTGTGTTTGTGTGTGTGTGTTTGTGTGTGTGTGTTTGTGTGTGTGTGTGTGTTGTGTGTGTGTGTGTGTGTGTGTGTGTGTGTGTGTGTGTGTGTGTGAATACAAGTTTTAGGGTGTTTCACATTTTCTCAAGGTTGTGAAACCATGCATTTAATATATTTAAGAAAAGGGGGTAAGAAGGTGAAGGGAGACTTGCACCCCCTACCTGGCAACATTGTCAGCCTTGTCTTGAGTGCTGTTTCAGGACATTGATTTGGTCAGTTGTGTATAAAACCCTTAGGAGTCTATCTTTCAAAGAAGTCATGCATTCATTTCCAGAACTTGCCTACACTTGGATGACAGTCCTAAATGGAAGGAGAAATATCACATGTATTAACATTTAAAGGTTAAGTCATTGCTAAGAAAATGCAGGAGTGAAATTGTGCATAATGAACTTTTTGCCAGTGCTGAAGTCTTGTGTTATTACGAGTCACCCGTACATGTGTATATTTTATATATATATAATTTTACAGCTGCAGGGAGCCATTCTATTAATAACTTTTGTGAGACGACAGCAGTCATGGTGCTACTGTTCTACAAATGGACCCATTGGAGAAGTTGGACACAAAATTTAAAATTAAGCAAAATAAAAGTGCTAGTAAATTAATTCTCAAAGTCATTTTGAAAACTCTAAAATAATGTGCAAGAATTTAAACTTAATAATGAACACGGTCACCAAAGTAAAGGTTTCTCTGGCTGTGATGAGAAGTCTTGCAAATATTCTTTGTCTGTTTAATGCATATTCATGTGACCTGCTACTGTATATAAGGTGAATGTGTTGTAGAGTCTTAGTCCTCAGGGTCTATATATCTTACTTTAGAAAAATAGTAATGCTACAAGTATGCATTTCACATGGAAGCTGCAACTGTGAAGTCAAAGTTCAATAAAATGTTAGATCGTGATGTGACATTTTTTCCCCAGAACAGAAGCATTTAAATGCATTTCAGTGAAGTTAAGATATTCAAAGGTGCTGCATTTAGTAGTTTCAGCCTACTCTGACTGTAATGACCTTCATTTTAACGGGTAATGGTATATAATGTTTTGATTAAAGGGTAACCAGTAATGATATTTGCTTAGATCATTCTTACTTTAGGCCTGATTATTGGGACTTCGGCTGCAAAAGGCCTGATGTCCAGCTCAAATTCCAAAGCTCAGTCCCCTTGTAAGTTTCTAAATGTGGCAGATACCCAACCATCCGGGACATTCTGAGCATAAAACTGACATCTTTTGTGAAATTGTACATTTTATTGCTGCAGTTCACAGTGTATAGTCAGTCTCATTTTGTCCATAGTCTCAGCTTTAGCGGGCTTATTTGGGGCATGATGTTGCTCCCCAATCTGGTGCCCCTCAGTGGGGAAAAAAATCCATTCTCTGATCTGGTGCCTCTCTCGGGAGCATCAGGTCCTAATTCCCTATGTTTTCAATTGCTCTACATGAAAGCTCCCCCTTCCCCACAATAAAAATCTCCAACTCTTTTATTTATTTTTTTCTCCTAAGGAGGATAGCCAGGTCCTAAAGCCCTCATGCTCTACAGCCCTCCCTCAGATTTACATGAGTTTAAAAAAAGAACTGTAGATCATGCACCCAACATCTTTTGTCTGGGACAACTGCATACCTCTCAGCTGTAGAGATTTTTACCTCATATTTATTTCCAGTGTTTGGTCTGTTTTTTCATAAAATTGTTGTTTTCTGGCAAATTAGTGTCAGATCATTAGATCGAAAATGACAGACATTTGAGTTTGACTTCATATCCTTCAGAAAATTCATGCTAATGCAAAACCTGTTGTATCAAATTTTTAAATTTGTAAAAACAATATTTAAAAATTGTCCCTATTTTTGGGCATTTATCCCACTTATATTCATGTCTTTGCCCAGATTGTTTTGCAGGCAGCTGGATCCTTCTCACACTACCCCTGCTATCTTTCTGCATAGTATGGTGTAGGGTGCATGTTTTAGAGCTCAGAACAGATGGTACCTAGATGAGATTTTTCCTATTTTTGTGATGCATCTTTCGGCTTCTCCCGGTTAGGGGTCGCCACAGCGGAACTCCGGTCCGCTAATGATTGGCAGTAGATTTTTACGTGCTGAGTTGCCAGCTATGATGCACAACCTTCAATGAAGGTATGCCCATTCACACATGTCTCCACACAGAAGACGCTTTAGCTGAGAATTGAACAGGACAACGTCTTACTGTGAGGCGACAACGCTACCGCAGTACCACCACCGCAGTCATTATTTTTGTGATAGTTGGTGATTTTGGGGCAATTACTATTTGATCTGATATTTGAACATATGTTAAGGCATACTAGAGCCCAACAAATGTAGATGAATGTTGTAAATTAATTCCTCAAATGAAATGAACAAAGGCAGACACAGCAACAACACAAATTGGATAAGAACACACCCAGAGGTAAAGAATCCAATAAAAGTTTTAATAAACTGCAAACAGCACAAAAGGTAATGTAAAGCGCTTTTCATCTAGTCGATTCACTAGACTTCCTCAAACAAACTCGTAAAAAACAAGCACCAAGTTTAAATTAAAAACTTTTCCCTCCAAAACTACATCAGCTTATCAAACACATTGTTCAATTAACATCAATTAAAACATTAAAGTTTTATAACAGTACTCTAAACCTTGTACTTAAAGTTGAACAGTTTTTTTAAAAAACATTTTATGAAAAACCTTAGTTGTCATAAAAACCTAACCTAGAAAACCAAGACATGAAAAGTGGGTACTACTCATAACCATATCTCTCAACTGTCCCTGATTTTGACTCAAATTTTAACTCTGTCCCTCTTAATCCCTCCTAAAACTAGTGACTTTTGGAGGAAAGGTGGTGAATTACACTTAATGAATAATGACAATAATTAAGAGTTATAAAATTCTTTTACTTCAGAAAATGTGTATTAATTCATATGCTCTGATTCTGTCAATGTTTCAAGTTAATAGCACTAATATTTTAAGTGTCCCTGATTGTCCCTGATTTTTTCTTGACTTGTCCCTGATTCTGTTGAAATTTCTCCCCGATTGGTTGAGAGGTCTGCTCATAACCCTTATAAATATAAATGTTAAATTAATATAAAACATTTTTATAAAAAACTTTTTTTGCATATCTACGTATTATCTACTAATTGAGAACACAAGAAATGGAGATGACCTCATTTAGACCTGGTTTCCTACTAGAATCCAGGCTAAGTTGCCATAATACTTTATCTAATAGTAAACCTAAAGCACCACCCCTATTGTCCATCAAAATCTGGCCTATCACCCTAAATGAAAAAGAATGCCCTGGGTTACTATTACAATGTCTAGCCAATGCATTTTCATTCCTTCCTTTAGCAATGCTATAAACATGTTCATAGACCCTCTCTTTCATCTTTCTGTCGGTCTTACCAACATAAAAGCGTGGGCATAACCGGCATTGGGCAAGCTATATCACAGACCTAGTATTACAATTGTACCTACCGTTGACCCTATAAGACCTATCCCAAATAGTAAATATATAGCCAGACGCCATATATCTACAATAGTTACAAGCCTCACACTTATACATGCCAGGGGTATGTGCATAAATCTGCCTAGGGAATTCCACTAAAGATTTCAGATTCCTACCCCTCTTGAAAATAACCGATGGGTTGTGGCCTATTTTATCAGCAGTTTCTTCTTCTATTGAAAAAAGCCTCCAATTCTTAGACAAAATATCCCTTATTTTGTAAGCATCAATACTATATTGTGTGACAAAACTAGAGGCAAAATCCTTTGGAGGGAGCCAACTGTATTTCCCAGTTTACAGAAAGTAATCTCTGTTGATGAAGCTGATCTCTCTCCTATTCATTTTTGCCAGCATTTGATCATCTTTAGTACAGTAGAAATTAAACCACAGCCAGATGGTATAATACAAAATGAAGAAGTCTTCACTAAAATACTGATCCCTTGTATTTTTCATTATCTGCTTCAGTCTGTGCTCTTTGTTCTTAGTGTTTCTCTTTGTTTTGCATTTGTTGTGCAATATTCATTTTAAGTTTAATTATTTTAATGTTTTAAAACTTGAGAGCTTTACAATTAACCTGAAAACTCGAGTATGTATGCACCAAGAACAGCTGCAGCTCCATTTCAGTAAACCATTGCTATAGTAACGCTTGCTGGTAAAACTACAGCACAGCGATACAAAGGTAGTATTTAAAAAAAAAAAAAGTTATAGGATTATTTTGCATAATATTTATATCTCTACTTTTTTACATGAGGATTGCTGATAAATGCAGAAATGCATTATACCAAGGGTTCACCATCTCACAAAATTTGAAATACTATGCTAAATCATTTAAAAGGTAGCATAACGTTTTGCATCAACATCACATTTTCTGAGCATGAGTAAGTATGAAACTCTGTTTTTTGGCATTATTCATTACTATACCGACATCGAAGTTTGCCTATGCAGGATCCCATTACAGTATTGCTGTCCATGGTCCTGCAGTACATAATTGAGATTGACGGTATTGGCCTATGCCTGACTTAGCAGTAATTATGTCCATGGTCCTGCAATACATAATTAAGCTGTTTAAGACCGAGTTGGCCTGCACTTCCATTAAAATGCAACTTTTAACCACTTCAGTTTGCTTCCCTTTAAACCTGCCATTGACATGCCTGCTGCCTGTTAAACACTTCCTAAAAATGGCCCTATATCTGTTTCAGTAGGCATATCCACAATTGGAATGTCCACAGAGGTTCATTAAAGGAATATAAGGCGGAATTAAAATGTCCTGTGCAGACAGCCTCAAGGCTCTATATCTGTATTCTGTCTCCTACAGGCTTTTTGAGGGGAGATCTATGCCTGGCATACAGGGCATTGTCAGATCCCACTATGCCTGGCATACAGGACATTGTCAGATCCCACTATGCCTGGAATGCAGGGCATTGTCAGGTCCCACTCTGATCGACCTCTTGCATATCCATAAAACAGACAGCACCAGAATTACCCATTCTAAAGACCTTGCCTGTGATATAAACAGGACCTGCTGAAGAGATGGGTTAGTCTCTACCTGTCTATGGAACAAGGCTCCCCATCCATGTGAAGCAGAGTTCCTCCCTAACCCAATTCAAGTGCAGCTTGGACAATTGGATGGGAAAATGGAAATGAATCCCTAGTTTGGCACCTATGTCTCTAATAGACACTGGTAACCTGTAAATGGTTAATCTCCAAAGCCCACGCTTACACTTATCAAGGGTATCAGAACTTGTCAGAGATTTTGGGATGCATGGCTAGGCTTAAAAAGGCCCTTGTGGTTGTTAGCCTAGTAAATACCTATGAACCCATTAGTGACAACTCACTAAAAGGACTGCCCCTCCTTGAAAATTAAATGTCCTTGAAAAAGTGACAGTTACCCTGTGAGCCTGCAACCACTATTTCCATCAAATATTTTAAGTGGAAGGGAGCTTTATTGGTAGCAATCATATCTGCAAGAAGAGCATCAAAACTTCAAGCCCCAATGTATCAAGAAGCATTCTGTGTCTGCCTTTGTAAAACATTGACTGAATTCCTCCTTTAAGCCAAAAAATAGTCACTGAGCTTTCCCCTAAGCAAAACTAATTACCATTTTTATCTCCAGTCTCCAAAATTGGGAAAAGGATACTACATTCCTTGGACACACAGTGCTAGCTAAGATTGTTTTTTCCGAAATTTATTTGCAAAAAAAAAAAAAAAAATTTGGTACTCCAATCAGTCATTTGCAGAGGGAAGGGCATGTCCAAGTAGACAATATTTGAAAAGAATTGATCACTGTATCCTGTTCCATTATGTCTCCAAAAGTTAGTGTGACTTGTTAAAGTCCACAGATTTAAAAATACTACCACTGTGGCTTTCCTCAATGGGTGACTGCTGTAGAAAGCAGCTACATGGTCCTCTTTGTTTTTAAAGAACTACAAACCTAGATATCTTTCCAAGGCTAGAACTGGGTTTCTGTGGCTACCTGGCAGGTCATGTCACAACCTAGCTTTTGTTTTTTTTGCAGACAACCTTTCTTTAGTCTTGATTACTAGGACGACATCCAGAGCTCGAGTATAGAAAGTGTGAGCCAAACAAAAACATACTGCTATGGTATGTGCATAAATGTAGCAGCTTTCAAGTAGACTGCTGTTGCAGATTTGCCTGCCCAACATTCTCTGTTTCAGCATCTTAGGCTGGTGTGAGATACCTATATTATGGTAATTACCATACCCTTTCTGTTACAGGGCCTTGGGTCTGAATAAATTTAGGAAGACCTGTGTCTATTATCCCTTTCCTCAGCTTTGGATTTGAAGTTCTTTTCCTCCTGCAGTTTCAGGGTAGATGTCCTGTAGTTTTTGGGAAAGAAATCTCTGTCAAGGGCATGCTTTTATACTGGGAGCATCCTGATGTCCCTGATGGATGGTCACCTTTCACACTTAGACGAAAGTAAGTAGCTTTGGAAGTTGGGATTTATGTCTGGCCATTTGTTGCTAAAGTCCCAGTAGTCAGGACTATTGCAACATTGATCTACTTAAACATGGTACTATAATGGTAAAGTGTTGCAGAAGTAACTGTTCTATTACCAAACCTCTTTTATTATTCTGTTTCACAGGGAAAGTATTGTTCATGATCTATTTGACTGACATATCCTTGAGTTATGATCTGTACAACCCTCTGACTTGTAATTAAAATGTTTGAAATGTAGGATTCAAAAAGAATTGGATTTATTTTTGCTTTGAGTAAAATTTTGAAAGAAAAATGTAAAGCAAAACCAGTACCTATTCACTGGTTTTCAGTCCTGAGTGGCAATATTGATTTTTTCAGTGAATGTTATGGAAATGTAAAAGCACTAGAAAAAACTGAGTGATCTTTTACTTGCAATAAAAAACATATAGCCATGTAGTATAAATACTTTTAAAATGTTCATATCCTGCGTTAGTAGATGCACATACATCTTAGCCCATCTGCAAATGCATCCAGAGGATTGTATAAAAATAACTTTGCTTTTTCTGCAGAGATTCTAATGGGCTTTTGTTATCCATTTGCAGCTATCATCGAATTTCCAGATGATTTGTTTACACATAAGGAACGACAGTATGGTGGAGTTCTCCTTCATATTTTCTTTGTAAGTAAATTTTGATGTCTACATTTTTACAATCTGTTGTTGGAATGAGAGCATGTAACATGCAGTGCTCAGTAGTAAACCAATTCTGCATATAAATTGTGTATTTTTTTTGCAAATGTTTTCCTTTTTATTATTTGAGATGTGTCCACAGATATCACATAAATAACAATGTTCTAAGCACGCAGTAAATCAAGCGTGATTTGGGCTCCCAGATTGATAGCAGCCTGACTTTTGACCACAATGTTGCTTACATTGTACGGAAAGCTTTCTGCATGGCCCACCTCATGAGTAGGGGGCATCTCATCCAGGGACAAGGTCATAACATCCCTGTATTCTTCCCTTTTAAGGCCCATTATTGAGTACAATGCCCCCCATTTGACATGTACCTCGCAAAGCACATGCAGCAGTTGGAGAGACCACAGAGGTTCCTCACCAGGAGAAATTCAGGGCCTTAATCTACCATACACAGGCTAAAAGCCCTATCCCTCTACTGATGTTCATTGTGTTACACTGCTGCAGTCATCACACTAGGGGTTATCTGCAATCAGGCGGTCCCGCAGTCGGCCCAAGTTCCAAAGTCTTGGTCCGGCGTCTATTGTTGTCGCTTCTTCCCTGACGTCAGTGCGTCAGGGGTATAAAAGGCAGCCGACGCCATTTTCTTCAGTCTTTCTTGCTGCGCGGTGCTCGAAGCAGAAGCAGTTCGCAAGTGCCGGTCGGCCGACTCCTGAGATTTTCAAATCGAATTTCAGACCGTCTTCAATAAAGCTAATTTCTCCATTGGGGAACCTTTTCTTGCCAAGTGGAGATTGCAGGGCCTCCAGAGCCTTTATCTTTAGGCCCTTCTGACTCCATGGCTGATGGGGATTCCGGTGCAGTTGAAAGCCCATCAGTTGCTGAAGGTATCTTCAGACCGACTACACTTACTATTAAATCCTTTGCAAAACTGAAAACTCCATTCAAAGTAAGGAAGCCTGTACAGCAGTCTCCAGTACAAGGCCCCATGCCTAAGAAACAGATGCTTAAGATGGCCGAAGACTTAATTACCCTAATCAGGGGTTCCCATCCCCCACCTGACAAAAGGCCTAGACAGGAGGAGGACTACGCTTCTTCTGACCAGGTTTCCCTTACCTCAGATTCTTCTGAGGAACAGGAGTACTCTTTTCCCCCTTATGAAGACTCTGATGCTGAAGAGTCTATTCCTTCAGAATCTCCCCCAGAAGACTACTCTTTTGGGGAAATTTACATACCCATAAGGGAACATTTCCACTGGGAAGGCCAGGATTATTCTGATTCTAAGAAAAGGCTCAGAGAGCCCCAGCACAGACCCTTTGCTATTCCACCTGTGTTAGACATTGTGGATGATGTTTATTCAGAATCTAGCCTTAACCCAGATTCATTACCTCCTGCACCAGCCAAACCAGACAGCTACTACAGAGTTCCTGACTCACATAAATTCCTATATAAAAGCCCTGTTGCTGACCCAGAAACCATTTCCCAGGGTCCCAAAGGGGTTAAAGCTTCTATTGCTAAAAATCCTGTACCGTCTGAATGGGATTCTAGAGCACTAGACAGATGGGGAAAGAAAGTATATACCTCAGCTACTCTAACTATGAGGGCCTTAAATTGCCAGTTTCACATGCTGAAATAACAATATTTGATGTCTCAAAACAAAAAATGAGCACTCGTACAGAGCAACCAGATTACAAGGAAATGCAAGATTTGTTGCATGCAGCAGAACAAGTGGGAAAACATACTTTGCAATGTGGATTTGATTCATTGGAAGCATCTTGCAGAGCAGCTGAAACAGGGTCTGTCATTCGTAGGCATGCTTGGTTAAAAGAACAAACTTTACCTGATCGTGTTAAAGCCAAGTTATTGGATGCACCCTTACAGCAGGATGTTTTATTTGGTGTGAAAGCAGAAGAGATTTTAAAGAAAATGGAGGATAAGGCAAAATCTATGCAGACGGTCAAGGATTTTTTACAGGTCCAACCCCCTCGTTTCAGCAGAAATTGGCCAACCAAAAACTGGTCCTTTCCAACTTCTGGCAGACCTCAGAGGGGCAAATACAGACGCCCAAGGGGCAGAGGTCAGCAACAAGGCTCTTACAAGAAGACTGGTCTCAAACTATCAGAAGACAATCACAATGACTTACCCCTCAGACTGCCGAGCAAATTACTCTTGGCAGCTCCCTTGGGAGGAAAACTTGCACTTTTTGCAGACAATTGGCACATCATCACAAAAGACAAATGGGTCCTAAATATTGTAACTCAAGGATACAGGTTCCACTTTCACACTTTACCAAGGATAAAAGGAATGCCAAACCTGCCATCAAATCAAAGGGCAGAGGCTCAAAGACAAATTACAGCACTCATGGACATGAGAGCCATTCAACAGGTTCCTACACAGAAGCAAGGACAAGGATTTTACTCAAGACTCTTTCTGGTTCCCAAAAAGGACAAAGCCTGGAGACTCATTCTGGACCTTTCAATTCTAAACACATACCTTGAAGTACCCAAATTCAAGATGCTCACACTACAGCAACTTCTTCCCATGCTGGGCAAGAAGGCTTGGCTAGTAACATTGGACCTCAAGGAGGCATACCTACATGTCCCTATCAGACAAAATTGCAGAAGATGCCTCCAATTTATAGCAGGTACAACTCATTACCAATTCTCTGCACTGCCCTTTGGCTTATCTACTGCACCCAGGATCTTCACAAAATGCCTGGCACCAGTAATTGCATACTGCAGACAAAGAGGAATCCAAATATATCCATACCTGGATGACTGCCTTATTCAAGCAGACAGCAAGGACATTCTTTTAAAACATCTGGCGTTTGTAAAAAAAAAAAAAAAAAACTACTAAGTTGCCTAGGGTACACAGTAAATGAAAAAAAGTCAAAACTAGTGCCCTCACAAGACATAATATTCCTGGGTGCCAGCTTAAATACAACGGCCCAGATGACTTATCTCACGCCAGACAAGCAAGGACAACTGACTCAATACTTCAAAATGATGGCAACAAAGACCCAACTCCCTGCAAGAAAAATTCTGCAGGCCTTGGGATTCATGGCATCTTGCATACTACTAATACCATATGCCAAACTGCATATGAGGAAATTACAATGGTACCTGAAAAGCGTATTGACTCAACACAGCCTCAGCTTGGAAACAATAATACCACTAATTCCCTGCCTTCAACTGGAGTTTCTATGGTGGACTCAGGCATGTCACCTCAACAAGGGTCAGCCTTTCACTTTGCCCACAGCCAGGCAAACAATGACAACAGATGCAGCGGAATATGCCTGGGGTGCACACATGGCAGGACAGTGTATTCAGGGCAAATGGTCTGCAGATCAAATGCATCTCCACATCAAAGAGATGCTAGCTGTACAAAATGCCCTAACAGCTTTCAAGGACCTCCTGCATCCAGGACAACTTCTAATAAAGACGGACAACACCACAGTGATGTGGTACATAAACAAGGGGGCACACATTCCTACCCCCTGTGCAGGCAAGCAATGACCTTGTGGAACACAGCACTGACCTACCAAGTTCAACTACAAGCACAATTCCTGCCAGGAAAGAAAAATACATTGGCAGAAACTAAGCAGAAATATCATGAATCCTCACGAGTGGAAACTAGACCCACAAGTATTCACAATGATAACTCAAAAATGGGGGAGCCTAGACATAGATCGGTTTGCCTCCCCCGAAAACTACCAACTGTGAAAGTTTTGCACAAGGACATACTACACTCTAGTGGACGCCCCCTCATTCAGTTGGAAAACACCAACAGTGTATGCCTTTCCTCCACTGCCTCTTCTGGCAAAGGTGCTGCTAAAAGTCAGATTAGAGAGGCCACATTCCACCAGGGCTACAGCAATATCAGCAGCCTTCCTCAGAGAGGTACCAACCAAGGATATTTTGGAAGCTGCAACTTGGAGTTCAGTGCACACCTTCACCAAGCACTACCCCTTAACTCTATACTCAAAAACCAGAGCTGGCTTTGCCACTGCAGTTTTGCAGGGCCTACTAGCTTCTCCAAACCCTGTTTAGTACCAACCGCCCAGCCTTAGCTTTGGGATTCAGCAGTGTAACATGAACATAGTACAGTTTTGTACCTACCATAAATGTAGATGTTAGTGTGTTCACACTGCTGCAGTCCAGGTTACCCTCCCACCTTCCCCTCTTTTTATCTGGGTTTTATCTATAGCTCCCTGTTTATACAATCTCTAAGATGTATTTCTATATGGTGTATTTGCTTACAGCTGTAGCTATTGTTTTCTACTTATGTAATTTACTTAGGATTATGTATTGCCTTCCTATTTGGGGGCACCTGACATCTGGGGCAAGAAAAACTGAAGAAAATGGTGTCAGCTGCCTCTTTTATACCCCTGTCGCACTGACGTCAGGGAAGAAGCGACAACAACTGATGCCGGACCAAGACTTTGGAACTTGGGCCGACTGCGGGACCGCCTGACTGCAGATAACCCCAAGTGTGATGACTGCAGCAGTTTAACATGATGAACATCAGTAGAGGGATAGGTACAAAACTGTACTTTTAATACAGACTCCTCAGAGGTGACCTCTGTCTGGCATACAAGGCGATCTTGGTCCCCACCTTGATGGGACTGCTTGCATATCTGCAATTCAAGCTCCAGTCGAGTAACCCACACACGTGGCCTCAACCTGGTCTGTGACATCAATAGGACTTGCTGGCCAGACAGATTCTTGTCCCAGAGACTCCCCCATCTATGGAATAGACACTCTCTCCACATCAAGCAGAGTACCTCTTTACCCCTTTTTAAGCATAATCTGGTTAACTGGATGGGAAATAGGTGGAATCCCAGGGATGTATTTTCTATGTCCCTGCTGGACAGGGGCATTGGGTGCCGATTTGTTTATGTATGGGATAAACTCTTGGCTAGGCTTATAAGGGCCTCAGGGCCAATAGCCTAGTAACTTCCTATGATCCTATGAATTTTCCTAGCGTTTGTGCTGATTTTTATGACTTTCGCTGTTTTATTGTGAAAATACTAAGAAATTTAATTTCTTATCTTGAATTTTATATATATATATATAAAAAAAAAGCTTGCAAAATGACAGATGCCAGAAATGGGCAATTGCCATGATGTTGAGCAGTAATCATAGTAAGAATTTTAATGTGCCTTGCTGTGTAAGGAAAACAATTGCATTGTTTAATAGTGTGACCCGCCAATGGTGGAATTTTTGTCAGATGATGGTAAATGTGTTCACTATCTAATTTTTTTCTGTTTTTAATGGCAAGTTTCATGGAGGTAGCCAATTAAGTAGAGCAGTGCAACCTTCTCTTTTTACAAGCCACATATTCCTGCTCAGCCTGAGGGACCCAGGCCATTCTTGGGGCCAATTAAGGCATATATGTAGTTCCACTGGAGTGTCTTGTGTTTGGCCCAGGTTATATTTCTATGGAGCTGTTCCAAGAAAAATTCCAGTAGAAGTCATCTGAGAGCATACTTATAATAGCCGAGACCACTTTGGTCATGATTACTCAGTCCAGGGGTTGCAGAAGCTGTCCTCTGATGGATCACCATGTTTCTGTCTGTCACAGGATTGAAGCCATTGACCTTAACATAAAACATTTCTATTAGTGATTTAGTTTTATACCTCTTGTATGTGGGATCACATTCCTTTGGTCAGTATCTGCAGCTTATGACCATATGTAAGGGTGGGTTTATCCAGAACACTGAAACATTTATCTTGGAGGTACAGTTGCTACTTTACCACCACAGATCTGCCAAGAACTGCGTGAAAGACCAGAGATGCTTAATTCTTGCAAATAGGTAAATAACAGCACAGTATTACAATTTCACAATGGGCAGGGTCATTGTGACCTCAGCAATTAATTGTAAAAGTTTAAGGAATGTAAATTAAAAGAATCATTTGACTGTGCAGCAGTCAGCTAGCAATCAACTCTCTTGCTGCCTGGAAATCTGATATGATTTCTGATGAGACATTCTTCCAGGACATGCATGGCCCTAGCATAGTTTGATGTTGGATGCAAAGCCATGTCAGACTGAGGCCAGTTTGGGCCAGTGTGGCGCAATGTGCACCAGGCAGTGAAGTACAAGAGGTAGAAAAGTTAGCTAATTTTGTACTACCTGTTCAAATTATTGGCACATGAGTGTTATGCTGATCTATGGGTGGCAGGACAACCACAACTAATGGGTCACTCTACTGATGCTGGCCAAGCATCAGCACGTCCTCTGCTCTTGTGTGAGGCAACGGTAAGTGTTTTGTAGCAAAGCTGCATGTTTTATAAGAACCTGAAATCTGACATTAAAAAGTTAGATTATTCTTATGATACTTGAGAGAGAAAATAAACTCTAATAATCATAAACAAAACAAAAGACAAAATGAATGGCAGAATTCCAGGTCGAAGTATTTTATTGAGAAATGACATGTAAGCACTTTCACAGTAATTTAATTGCTTCCTCAGACGTTCAACAACTACCCACTAACACTCATTTAAATAGTAGTTTTACTTTTTAATTAATTGATGTTAATTGATGAATTAGAAGTCTGAGGTCGTTATTTAAATAAGTGTTAGTGGATAGTTGAACGTCTGAGGAAGCAGTTAAATTACTGTGAAAGCACTTGTGTGTTGTTGCTCAATAAAATGCTTTGACCTAGAATTCTGCCATTCATTTTGCCGCCTTCTGTGTTTTCCTTATGGACATTTTCTATTTCTGAATGAGGCATTTATCTGGAAGTGTCTGATATTTTTCATGTTAAACTCTAATCACTTTTTCAGACCATTGCCTTGATATAGGTGTACAGGGCTGTATGTTTCAAGGGTGGAAGTAAATGCATTTGGTTGATAAACTAGAAATATTTTCAGTGGAACACAGCAGTAGGAACCATCGGTCATGAGCTTATGTGATTGTGACTGAGTAACTACATTTGTTAAATTGCCTTCTTCATTGGCATATGCACGGGAGTATGGATACTTGGGGAAGAGCATTGTAGATCCACATGATGCTAATGTTCATATCCACTACCAGGGAGTGGGGTTAGAGCCCTGTGTGTAAAATGCCTTGATCTCTCCATTTGTGTTGTAGTTTCCAGGAACAAGGCTGCTGAGTACTTCCCCATCTTGAATACTGGTAAGATTCTTCCTTAAATGTCTGGCCCCAGTCTGGGGAGACATTCACATTGTAAGGGTCTGTTAAAGCTGCCTGCGGAGAAAATTTATGGATCCCTTTGCAGTGACTTCAGAATGGCTAAGGAGCTACTTTTATATGGATTAACAGCTTTTCCCACATGTAGTGGATCCTTTGGTGAGAGAGCTAACCCACCAACAGATTAATATATTAATGTTGTGGCAGTCCATTGATTGGCTAATGGTGGTGGTATGGGTTTTATGTATATACAAGAGTGAGCAGGACTTGGGTCATTTATAACATTGTGGGTTAAGTATAGGTCAATGGGTAAATGTTTGCTGTAGACTATGTAAAATTAAGCCTTTTCATATATTCCAGCTTGTTATATCTTGTCTTTTATTTATATCTATATATATATATATATATATATATATATATATATATATATATGTATACATATGTATGTGTATACATATATATATATGTATATATATGTATATATATATATATATATATATATATGTGTATATATATGTATATATATGTGTATATATATGTATATATATATATATATATATATGTGTGTGTGTGTGTGTGTATATATATATATATATATATATATATATATATATATATATATGTGTGTGTGTATATATATATGTGTGTGTGTGTATATATATATGTCTGTGTGTGTATATATATATATATATATATATATATATATATATATATATATATATAGTTTTTTATTAATATTTTACAACTAAGCAGCATGCTGTTAGCTTATGTAAAGAGCTCTAGTATAGTATTGGATGTTCTTGGCATATCTAGTAACAGATGTATTACTCTATTTTAAAGGATGAAATCTGGTTGCCATGCATATAAAAGGCAATGACACCTTTTCATAATATCTGTCTATGCCTTTTAAATGCTGTGATTTACTGTTATCACATTTGGTCTTGCTCCTTGTAGCTTTACTGTTTTTTTTTTGCTTTATTTTTGGTTTGTGGTGTTTGTTGTGGTGTTTTTGTGTTAATCGGGCATATTAAATTAGTTGTACAAAAACCCTTTAAAATAATACAATCATCTTTGTTGACCACCTGTAAAGATTTTTAATGTTAATAGAATGATGCAAATGCATCTGTATTTGGGAGGAGATGCTGTAGTTTTCCAGTAGCATAACAAATCTGCATCCCCACTTTCTGAACTGGTTCCAAACTAGAGGAAAATATTGCAGTTTCATAAAGGTGTTGTGCTTCCTGCTTACATCCTTGTTGCATGCTGTGGAAATCTACTCATCAGAAAGTACTGTATTGGGGGAATATATGTATTCATCTTTACTTCTGGCAATCTACAATTACAGGTTATCTTCTGGCGAATTAAAATGCTTCGATTGAGTAGGTAGCAATGTGCATTGAACTTAAGAATAATGTGAAATTACACCTCTGGAATTTTACTTTTCCGTAGGAAAAACATTCACAATTCTAATTCATAGCCAGAAAAATAATCTAGCAGTATATTGAACTGGAATTGGAATAAGTTAAAAAAAAAAAAAAAAAAAAAAAGTCAACATTTAAGTAGCGCAAGTGTGCTCAGATATACAGTTCATTTTTTCTTTAGCTTGGAGGTGCAATTGGAATGGGTTTAAATGAAGGCTGTCTTGACCACCAGTTGTCTGTTAAATTGAACAGTAGTAGTAGTACACATGGAGATAATTTGCTGTTAAGTTTCTGACTTTTTGCCTCAATTTCCTCAATCTTTTGCATTCATTTTAATAAATTGTATACTAGAAGTTACCGACAATTACTGCAGGGATCAAATGAGCGTGCTTGGTATGAATATGGACGAATCCACTTTTCCTGGCCATTGTTAATGTGAACAGATTTATTTTACCACTTTTTTGTAAATATTTGATATCATGCAGTCTGTGTATTTAAATACAACATGTCAATGCCTAATTCTTAAATCTGCAAGAGACTGAACTTTGGAAAGAAATGGACAATGAAGGGAAGTTTGGGAGGTAGCAGTTCTATGTTAAAATCTCTGTACGTGTGAATGCATTGACATACTTGACGAAGTACCCAACTGTATTTCATAGCTTTCTGCAACTGCCTGCGTAACTTCATTCTCCATTAACCACTGTAACCTCTTCATGCTTGTGTTGAAGATGAAACCCTATCCTGGTTCTTGATTGGTACAAGACTGAACTAATTTAGTGTCATGCCTGTTCATTTCAGCATGAAATTTCACCTACACTGTCACTTACCACCATACCGACACAATCAACAGGCACTCCCAGTGCATTTAACATATTGGATATAGGAGGAAACTGGGGCACCCAATAGAGAAAAAAAAAGACTTCAGTAGACTGAGCAATACTAGCTAAAAGCATCTCTGCTTGGGATCAGACCTGAGAACCAATGACTTCTGATGGTAGCAACACTAACTATTGTACAACTGCAGTGCCAAACCCAAGTAACTATTTTCTGTTTTTTTTCTGATGCCTCTAATGCACCATTTCATCATCTTGGCTATGCTGCGTCTGCCTGGGAGATGGTGAACTTGGCTCTTTACATCTATTTGCAGAGGAAGGAGACTCCTCTTGAGATGGATAGAATGGGGTGCATACTTTCCAGCATTTATCTGTCCTCATGCATAATTTAGTCAACAGCAGTAGTCCTCTTTGATCACTTTTTGTTCAGTCATTCCAGTTCCCTCACAGTTATAGCATACTTTGACATGGTGAGACCTTTTTACTAACATTACAGTCAGAACTGAGGATTTTTCTACTCAGATTTTAGATCTTTCATGCATGTATGACATCAATAGGAGGAGACACAGACTCTGACAGGATACCCCAGTAGGAGACACGGACTCTGACCGGATACCCCAGTAGGAAGAGACATGGTCTCTGACCCGATACCCCAGTAGGAGGAGACACGGACTCTGACCCGATACCCCAGTAGGAGGAGACACGGACTCTGACCCAGTACCCCAGTAGGAGGAGACATGGACTCTGACCCGATACCCCAGTAGAGGGAGACATGGACTCTGACCCGATACCCCAGTAGGAGGAGACATGGGCTCTGACCCAATACCCCAGTAGGAGGAGACATGGACTCTGACCCGATACCCCAGTAGAGGGAGACATGGACTTTGACTCGATACCCCAGCTAGCACAGGGGTGCTTCCTAATCTTCTGTTCTATCCCTACAGAAACACCTACTTTAAAGGTTTTGGCTATTTTAGTCACCAAAACAGCCTGTGGCAGTTGATCCACTACCTTCTCAGTGAGGAAATTTGTTTGTGCAAATGCACCCGATTGATATCCCGTTCTTGTATTGCCCTTCATTTTTCAACATCTCCTTCTGTTTTCCCTTTAGTGCCTTGATATCTTAATTCTTTCCTACCCTTACTTTAGAGGTTTCACTTTCCCAGCCTCTCCCTTCCCCTTATCCCAATTTCCTTCATCTGCATTTTTCCAGCATTGTGAATTCTTTTCCCTGTAAAGCATCCAGACATTTTCAGTTCTTTGAGATCCCTCATAACAAGGCCAGATAAGGGTATGCATATCACCTTTTTATTACTGGATTCCACCCTCTGTACGCTTGAACGTTTGGTTTGCATTCGCTGCCATTCTCACTTTTTGTGAGTGTTTAAACATTCCTAAATAACCACCTCCAAGTCGGTGTTCTGCTCTTCATTTTTAGTTTAACACCAGAGTAGACATTCTGACTTTGCTCTAACATTTTGCACGTGTATCAGCATGAGATTGGAAGGACTGAATAGAAGGCGTTACTTCCTAGGTCATGAGTCCGTCAGTTTCAGGTTCCTCTTTAGGCAGTATCTCACCATCTGATAGGTGCTGCACGTCTGGGCATATTAGAGATGCTAATGCAATTTTCAATGCCCTGTGAAGACAGAAATGAACACTCCGCTACATCCAAGACCGTTTCTCTGCGGGGAACCATTTGTGACCTTGTCTGAGGACTTCTGCCTGACTGCAGTCTTATGTCCTGATATCTAACCACTTCGTTGGCCATCCATGTGATTTACTAGTCTGCACTTTGTCCGACACTTATGGATTCTTCAGTGTGGGTCTGGTGAAAAAAAAGTCCGAATAGTAAACTTCCTGCATAGGATAGTCTAGGTATACCTAGCTGGTATCCTCTGCATAAAAATATTATGTTAGTTTACTTGTTGTGGCTCCGTACTGTAGTTCTTTGAGCAGCCAGTTCTGTCCCAAGAACATTGAAGTACTTCCTAGTTGTCCTCAGCATTTTTCCAATCATTAAAGTCAGGCTTTGCTGTAGTTGCTTGACTTTTCTTGGTCTATTTCATGTCATCACAGTTGCTCTCGTCCTAAGGGGCACATGGAGTACCTCATTTAGAAGTTAAGTGTCAAACTATTTCTCCATCCAAGGAGGGATGCCATTTTTAGTCCTGTGACCCATAATGCCTTTGCCACATTCTAGTCGTGAGTTCCTTATTTTTTCTTTACTGTAACACTAGTCCTAGCAACTCAGACTGGCGCTCATTCTGATCGTTCTTTGGTGAACATTGCACTTGTATTTACAATTTCTTGGCATTCTTGTTTTATTTTTCTGAACATAGTTTAGCAGTTTTCTTTCTGCCCATACTTTTTCCTCTGTGTACCAGATGATTACCACTTTATCTTACTTTAACATCTCTGTAGACATTTCTTCTCTCCCTCTTTTGCCTTTTGCATTCTCTGAATCCTTTTGTGGCCTCCATGTAACTTTTCCTGTTGACTTTCCTCCTACATTTCTCCTGTGCCTGCATTTCCTTCATGGCACTTCTCACCTCATTGGCAATTTAAAACTGCTTATTTTTTATTTTTACCAACATTGTTGACTACATTTATTTCATTCTATAAATTACTTTAGTCATGCCTTAGTTCTTTTTCTTTTACTCCCGTGTCATCATCCCAAACCTTTGTTTAGAACTCCTCTACTCCCCGACAGTAGTACTTCTGGACCTAGTCAGGCCTTTCTGCCATTTTTAACCTCATTCCTCCTCCTGATAATGAGACTATGGATGTTCTTTCTAATAATTCTAAACATTACTTTTTTAACAAACCTTTCCATGTCAGATAGATCAGTTGGTCTGTATTTTTGATCTGGAATAGGGAATGTTGGTTTACCACGTGCAAACTTATCTGAGTATTCCTTTGTTCTTCCTACATTGCATGCTGCTTTAAGGGCTTCCTGCATTGCATGCTGCTTTAAGGGCTTCCAGCATTGCATGCTGCTTTAAGGGCTTCCTTCATGTAGTCCCTCGACTACATGAAAAGAGACATAGAGGAGCTCTCTGATCATGTAGCCCGGGTCGGTATGACCCTGACCTTGAGCAGCATCTTACCCTCACCTAGAATGATGCCACAGTATAAAGACAAAATGATCGATTTTAACAATTGGCTAAAATTTTTGTGTCATTCAAAGGGGATCCAGTGTCTGTCAGCCTGGGATGACATGCTCGACAAGCCACGTTGCTTCGCTAGGGACGGCTTGCACCTGTCACCCCTGGGCTTTCGGATATTGGCAAAGGTTCTTGCCACCCCCATAGTGCCTTTTTTAGGCAAGGCTCAAAAGTCAAACCCACCTCCATAGACAGCACAAGGAACAAGAAACTAAGGGTAATGCTGCTAAACGCCAGAAGTCTTAACCTCAAGATGCATGCACTCGAAGCTCTCCTCAATTTGGAGAACATCGATATCTGTGCAGTGACAGAAACCTGGTTCAAGGCTCCAGAGAGAACCCCAGCACTACCAGGTTATACCTCATATCATGCTTTTTGGCCCCAAAACCCGGACCGAACCACAAAAGGAGGGGGAGTTTCCATATTTATCAAGGATATCCAGATCTCCAGGTTAGTGGCAGTGCACAAAGTATCGGAGATCATCCATGTGCAACTGACAGTGGGCAAGACTGCTTTTCAGTTTATAGCATCCTACAGACCACCCTCTCAAAGTCAGGAATCCCACTCGGCTTTCCTGAAAACATTGGAGAACACTAAGATCTCTCCGAACACCATTATATTGAGCGACTTCAACTACCCAAACATAGACTGGGAGCATTACTCAAGCCCCAGCACCTTAGCCCAAAGGTTCCTGGAATTTATAAACTCAAATGCTATGGAACAACTAGTCACCACTCCCACGAGGGGAAAACATACTAGACCTGATCACTACCAACATGGGGACTCTATGCTCCATACCAGAAGTATATTCCTCATTGGTAAGATCAGATCATAAATTAATTTCACTGGATATCCACATCCCGACCCCACCCCCAGCCCAGAAAACCACAGTGAAAAACTTCTCAAAAGCGAACTTCACACTTCTCAAAACTGAAGTGGAATCCTTCAAGGCCCCAGGGCCAGTGGAAACTATGGCCCAAACTCCAGAATACTATATAAACGCATTCTACGGACATCTCCAGGAATGCATGGATCATGCTATCCCAAACAAAATCAAGACCCAATCACCCAAAGGCAGGTTACCAGTCTGGTGGACCCCAGCGATAAATAAACTGTACAACAGAAGGAGGAAGCTACTACATGATAGAGCAAAATCGCTAAAAGGGAAGGCATCTCTGATCAGTACTAGCAAAACATTACGATCCCTCATAAAATCCTCCAAGGCCAGCTTCGAGAGAAAAATTGCACAGGACACTAAAGACAATCATAAGGCTTTTTTCAGTTACGTTAGGAACCTGGGATGCAACTCCCAGACTTGTTCTGAGTTGATTCTAAATGACAAAAAATACACTGAACCCACAGACATCGCCAATATCCTGGCAGACCGGTTCAGTGCAAACTTCTCCAACCCCCCCCACCCCCCAAATGAGCAAGTATCTATCCTGGCAGACTGCAGCCTCCCAAACATCTCTGATGCTCAGGTGAAGACCGCCCTCTCCAAAGCAAAAAACACTGCTTCCATGGGACCAGGTGGCGTCCTGGGTTGCGTCCTACATGAACTCCAAGAAGAACTAATCCCTCAAGTAAAACTGCTGTACAATCTCAGCCTCACTACAGGATATGTGCCCAAAAAATGGTGTACAGCAACAGTGGTCCCACTCCACAAAGGTGGCGCCTCTGCGGACCCTGGAAAATATCGCCCCATAAGCCTGACTAGCCTAGTATGCAAGGCTATGGAGAGGATCATCATGGAACTCATAAACAAAGACATTGGGGACTTAGACACTAGATCCTACCCAATTTGGATTCGGCAAGGGCAGATCCTGCCTTTTGAACCTGGTCGACTTCGAAACAGTCACCAAGGCCATAGATGAAGGGAAGGTAGTCCACACAGCCTATCTGGACCTCGCAAAGGCATTTGACACACTACCCCACTCTGGCATCATAGATGAGCTATTCAGCCTAATTATAAACCCCTATGTCACAAGATGGGTCGCAAACTGGCTCAAAGACGGAACCCACAGGGTCAGAGTTGCTGGAGCCATGTCAGACTCGAAACCGGTCACAAGTGTCGTCCCACAAGGTTCTGTCCTGGGACCTCTCTTGTTTGGTATTTACTTTTCTGAGGTACAGGCCAATGTGGGATGACTATGGCTCAACAACTTCACAGATGACTGCAAACTGGACGCCATAATAGACTCTCCAGCTGACACAAACATCCTTCAAAAAGGTCTCGCAGAGACGGATAACTGGTGTCAAAGTACAGTGAAAGTAATTAGGGATCTGGGGACCCAAGTTGATAGCAGTCTCTCCTTGGACAACCACATTGCCAAAGTGGTGAGAAAGACCTTCTACACAGCCCACCTCATCATGAAAGGATTCACATCTAGATCAAGAGAGGTAATCGTGCCCCTTTATTCATCCCTCATCAGGCCTATCATAGAATACAATGCCCCCTTTGGGATGTACCTTACCCGACACCTGCAGCAATTAGAAATACCCCAAAAGTACCTCACCAGGAGGATCAAGGGACTCAAAGATGCCATATGCTGCTCGGTTAAAAAAAACTCCAGCTCTACTCAGTTGCATACAGCCTACTTCAAGGCGATCTATGCCTGACATATAAAACTATGTCCAACCCAGAATTAATGGACATGCTCCACCTCAGTAAATCTAAATCCCTTAGAGCCACGCACTCAAGGGACTTGAACCTCAGCACAGAAATAGAACATGCTGGAGGGGACAGATTCATAACCCAGAGGCTCCCTTCACTCTGGAATAGAATTCCAATTCATGTTGGGCAGAGCACCTCACTGACTCTCTTCAAGAAGAATCTTGAGTGGATGGGGGATCGTAGGTTTGTCCCGGGGATTACTTCCGTGTCACTATTAGACAGAGGCACAGTAAACTAAACTTTAAAAAGGGCACAGTATACTCAAATCAAGGGGTGTCGTAAGCCAAACACAATCGGGCTAGGCTTATAAATGCCCCAGGGCAGATGGCCTATTATGAGCTTATGAACCTATGTTGCTTTAAGGGCTTCCTGCATTGCATGTTGCTTTAAGGGCTTCTTGCATTGCATGTTGCTTTAAGGGCTTCCTGCATTGCATGTTGCTTTAAGGGCTTCCTGCATTGCATGTTGCTTTAAGGGCTTCCTGCATTGCATGTTGCTTTAAGGGCTTCCTGCATTGCATGTTGCTTTAAGGGTTTCCTGCATTGCATGCTGCTTTAAGGGAACATTCAACTTAGTGCCTCTCCTGCTTCCAATTTAGCAACTTGGTCCCCAGTGGGCCAAGAATGAGCATCTCTAACAGTTCCTGCTCCCAGGCTGTCACCCACTATCACATTCTCCTCCCTAACAGAGTGTCTGAGCCAGCATTCCAACTCCTAGTCCTGTTTCTCTGAGCTGGCCTTGGCATGAGTAGCATTTCTGAGTTTTGTACTCCTCAAGCCACTCAATATTGCTGCCACTATTTTGTTCCTCTTCATTGCTTTATCTATTATCCTGTGTACTATGTCATAAGTTTTAATGTGGGCTACTGTATGTGGGCTTCATTCTCACTGTGTGCCTCTCACTCTTAACCCAGTGCTGGTGAGGATTAGGTTGAAGTCTGTCCTATTTTACCAAACTGTTCTTCCCACCTAATGGTATTGCATAGCAAGATGCCCACTAGTGGCATCCTTTTACATCCTTTAAGCTTCCTCTTTGTCTAACTCCTTACTGCTTACTCTCTTTGCTGTTGTCTTATTATTGGCCTCCTCTTGCCATATCATACCTTATTTCTCATCTGTTGGTCATCTGGTCTTTGACAGGTTCCTGACTGCACCACTTCCACCTCTTTGGACTCTTGCTAGTCTCTCACTAGTCTCTCACTATTTCCCTGTTCTCTCTTCTTTAGCAAGAGCCAGTAACAATGTGAACTGATGCAACCAACAAAAATAAAATCATTCATACATAGCAGAAACATGGTCACAAAAACTGTTCAATTTTAACTCTGAGTGTAGCATATTCCGTATAACCAAATTATGACAGAAAGGGTCACCACTTCTAAAATCTTTATTTTCTGCTCCCTTAATTTTGTTGGGTACCCACTCAGTGTTATGCTCAAAAATTTACTTTTAACGCAGCTATCGTTATTCCCCAGTATGGTGTATACTGCTCTAATGCATCTATGGTAGTTATTCCTCAGTGCAGTGTGTATACAGCTGTAATGCACCTACGGCAATTTATTCCCCAGTACAGTGTGTACAGCTCTAATGCACCTAAGGTAATTATTCCCCAGTACAGTGTATACTCTAATGCACCTACGGTAATTATTCCCCAGTGCAGTGTATACAACTCTAATGCACCTACAGTAATTATGCCCCAGTACGGTGTATACTGCTCTAATGTACCTATAGTAATTATTCCCCAGTACAGTGTATACTGCTCTAAGGCACCTACGGTAATTATTCCCCAGTACAGTGTGTACAGCTATAATGCACCTACGGTAATTATTCCCCAGTACGGTGTATACTGCTCTAATGCACCTATGGTAATTATTCCCCAGTACGGTGTATACAGCTCTAATGCACCTATGGTAATTATTCCCCAGTACGGTGTATACAGCTGTAATGCAGCTATGGTAATTATTCCCCAGTGCAGTGTATACACCTCTAATGCACCTACGGTAATTATTCCCCAGTGCAGTGTATACTGCTCTAAGGCATCTACGGTAATTATTCCCCATTACGGTGTGTACAGCTCTAATGCACCTACGGTAATTATTCCCCAGTGCGGTGTATACAGCTCTAATGCACCTATGGTAATTTATTCCCCAATACGGTGTATACTGCTCTAATGCACCTACGGTAATTATTCCCCAGTACGGTGTATACTGCTCTAAGGCACCTACGGTAATTATTCCCCAGTACAGTGTGTACAGCTCTAATGCGCCTATGGTAATTATTCCCCAATACGGTGTATACTGCTCTACTGGGGAATAATTACTGTAGGTGCATTACAGTGTATACTGCTCTAAGGCACCTACGGTAATTATTCCCCAGTACAGTGTATACTGCTCTAAGGCACCTACAGTAGTTATTCCCCAGTACTGTGTATACTGCTCTAAGGCATCTACGGTAGTTATTCCCCAGTACAGTGTATACTGCTCTAAGGCATCTATGGTAATTATTCCCCAGTACAGTGTTTACTGCTCTAAGGCATCTACGGTAATTATTCCCCAGTACGGTGTATACTGCTCTAAAGCATCTACGGTAGTTATTCCCAGTACGGTGTATACTGCTCAAATGCACCTATGGTAATTATTCCCCAGTACAGTGTATACTGCTCTAAGGCATCTATGGTAGTTATTCCCCAGTACGGTGTATACTGCTCAAATGCACCTATGGTAATTATTCCCCAGTACGGTGTATACTGCTCTAATGCACCTACGGTAATTATTCCCCAGTACAGTGTATACTGCTCTAAGGCATCTACGGTAGTTATTTCCCAGTAGTGTATACTGCTCCAATGCACCTACGGTAATTATTCCCCAGTACAGTGTATACTGCTTTAAGGCATCTACTGTAGTTATTCCCCAGTACGGTGTATATTGCTCTAAGGCATCTACGGTAGTTATTCCCCAGTACGGTGTATACTGCTCAAATGCACCTATGGTAATTATTCCCCAGTACAGTGTATACTGCTCTAATGCACCTATGGTAATTATTCCCCAGTACAGTGTATACTGCTCTAAGGCATCTACGGTAGTTATTCCCCAGTAGAGTGTATACTGCTTCAATGCACCTATGGTAATTATTCCCCAGTACAGTGTATACTGCTCTAAGGCATCTACGGTAGTTATTTCCCAGTAGTGTATACTGCTCCAATGCACCTACGGTAATTATTCCTCAGTACAGTGTATACTGCTCTAAGGCATCTACGGTAGTTATTCCCCAGTACAGTGTATACTGCTCTAAGGCATCTACGGTAGTTATTCCCCAGTACAGTGTATACTGCTCTAAGGCATCTATGGTAGTTATTCCCCAGTACGGTGTATACTGCTTTAAGGCATCGACGGTATTTATTCCCCAGTACGGTGTATATAGCTATAATTTTGTATGATACAAGAATTTTATTTGGACTTTAAGTGCAACAGGAATGCTGCAAGACCAAGGAAATTTCAGTTTGGGACAGGAATATGATATAAAGAAAATTGAGCAGAAAGGACTGTATAAATGTTTGGGAGTTGACAAATTGGCAATAAAACATGAACAAATGCAAATAAAACTCTAAGGAATACTTCAGAAGACTAAAATCAAAAAAGTCTTGACATCTAGGAATGAAGTCCAGACTATAAACCAATTTGCTCTTACTGTTCTAACTTGCAGTTTTGGGATGACTGGCCTCAAAAGATATTGGATCATTTCAAGAGAAGAACAAGAAAAGTAACTTGCACTCCTCAAATGATGTATAACCTTGGTATACACTTGTTTGTCTTTTCGACTTTTCATGGTTAGGGGTTGCCACAGCAGAACTCCGGTCCGCTAATGATTGGCAGTAGATTTTTATGGTGCCGAGTTGCCTGCCAGACGCCCAACCTTCAGCGAAGGCACGCCCATTCACACGTCTTTCGAATGCCACTTGACCGCGGGAGGACATGCAGACTCCACACAAGGCAGTCCAGCTGAGAATCGACCAGGAGAACCTCTTGCTGAGGCAACAATGCTACACTAATTTTTATATATGCCTTGGTCTGAAGGAGGTATGGGCTTTCTCAAATGATTCTTTGTATAGACCTCATCAGATCCAAACAGTGAAGGTTTTAAAACATGAGAAGTCTGAGGACCCCTTTGCTTAGTTTAGCAGAAACATTTTTGATGTCATTTGGAAAGGGAAATCAAGCCAGAAGTACACAAAAATCCTTTTGCTAAGGAATGTACCAAAAACATAAGAATATAAAGAGAAGGAAAGAAATGTGGAAAAGGCATAAATATTATGGCAAGTACAGAGCTGTCCTGGAAAAAACATATCGATCAGGATTTGACAGGAATGGTTAAGGAGAGGTGAACTGAAACTAAAAGCTAAAAGGTTAATAATGGCAACCCATGATAATGTACAAAGTAAATGTTTCTGATACATGCTCTAAACCAGACAAATGCAGGTGCTGGAAAAAAAACCTGTAAACTGTTGCACATTTTTCTGCCTGGCATTAAATGCTCATGGTAGCTGGCCTGGATAATAAGAAGTGCGATGTAGCAAGTCTGTTGCACTGGCAATTGTGCAAACGCTACAATGTTGAATCACTGGAAACTTGAAACAAAGCATTGCAGAGAATGATTGTACCACATGGGATCACCAGTTACGAACAATTCAAACAATAGATGTGAGGAAGCCAGATTCCATGGGACAAAACGACAAAAGTAGCATTACTCATTGAAATTGTTACATCCAGTGATTAGTGTCTTATGTACAGGGAGACAAAAAGTCATAAAATACCAGGATTTGCAGGCAAAAACAAGAGCCATGTGGAAGAAAGATACCCAGACAGTTGTAATACTAGCACCAACAGGCCTGATAAAGAATATGGAGTCGTACCTGGATATGCTACTCGTACATGTAACACTGTGTGAACAGTAGGAGTAAATTTCGGGCATATTGCAGATGGTGTGAAGAGCACTTTTTTGGCTAATATCAAAGACTGAAACAATACTAATTCCGTGAATTTTAATCGTATTCTGATAAGGACAAAAGAAGGTAAACATTACTTTTTCCTTCTTCTGGCTTTTAAAACAGGTTTCAAAGGTACAAATTCATTTAAGCCTAGCCACATATGGGAATGTAGTTTACCTTTTGATGAGTTCACTTTTTTAGTCAGTTCAACTTTAACTATTTGTTTTATTAGTTTTAGCTTCTGATTGGTCTGTGTATTATGAAATTGCTATTTAAATGTTTAGTGAAGATGCTGTTTTATTAGGGTCTGAAGAAGCTATGGTTCCATAGTGAAAGCGCTTAAGTTTGTATATGCATTAAACTTGGATTTATTTTACCTGCTGTCTGCTGCCTGTTATATTTGGATATTCTGAACTGTGACTGCTGTGTTTCCACACTTGTGCTTTTTCCCCTGCACTTAAAAGTATTAATGTGCAAAACACAGAAACCCATACCCGTTCAAAATCTTGATGGTAGTGATTTATCCCATCAGCTCTCATTAGTAAGCATAGTATTTAAAAATTAAGTATAAATATTATAAAAGCAAAAAAAATCCTTCACTGGCAGGTTTTTGCCTGAAAATAGTCTAAGCAAACTAACTGAAATAACCCCTCCAGTTCATCCGCAGATCTTCCCAACCAGCTCACTCTCTTGGTATCATTTAACTTTAGTCAAATCTTAAGTGGTTTTCTGCAACTTTAATGATGCATATAAACTCCCTTTGGCATTGTCCTTACCAAATTAAATACCTTTCTGTCAAACCATTTATACATCCACCACTCCTAATCCAAATGGCTTCTCTGTCATAATTTCTTTATTCTAAAACCTAAAAAAAACATCAAACAAGAAGAAGAAAAGATAAATAAAAAAACAATGAAGTAGGAACTGTGAAAGTAGAGTAATGTAAAAATACTAAGAACCTTCATCCCTCAAGTAAGTGGGACTTCACCTTCTTTATATTTTTACTCTGAATATTTACACCAAAAAGCAGGAGTACACTGGGAGCAGCTTGTGCTCTGTGTATGACAATCCAGTTCCAGTAGCTTGAGAGAACAAGTTTGTTTCCCATTCAGAATATTTCTCAAATGTCTAAATGTATTTTCATATTTTTGTATAACATGTTTTGGAAGGGAAGTTAAGACAACAGTCAGTCCTTCATACATAATATACTCAGAAACTGCGATTTAAGGTTTGCATATCAAATTGGGTTTGAAAATAATTACCTAGATATTACTTCATGTAAAAATTAGAATTCATGGTGCCTTACTTATAGAATTTTTCATAAGGAAACTTATTCCAACTCATTTCTATGCTTGGATAGCCTTCCCTCTTTGTACCAGAAATTAGCATTGTGAAAGGTCAAATGGTGCAAATTTCAAGACTCACTTGTGATGACAGCACATTCACAGTAGAGTTAGTTTGATTTCTATGTTTCTTGACAGGGGATATCCCCAAACCTTACCTTTTAAAAGTTGAGAATGAAGGAAGGAAAAGTAGGTTTGCTCCCCTTTTATGCTTCAATAAAAAGGTCAGTGGAAATACATTGCTAAGGTGCCCATTTGTTGAGGGATGATGGCACCACATTGGTTTTACCATTCAGTAAAGATGTCTCCAAATATGACTATTGTTAGAAAAGCTGGAATTTAATTTTTATGATCTTAGAGGTTGGGTGATGCACCAGTTATTGTGCATTGCAGGGGCAGCAATATAAAAGGCATCCATGAAGCATCCTTTAACTTTCTCCTAGAATGTATAAAATTGTACTTAATGAGAAAATTTGGAAATTGTAGTTTCTAGAAGTACATAAATGATGAACGTTATGCTAGTCTAGAAGGTTAAGAAAGGACTGTTTCATGTCCAGGACATTATGATTTTGTAGCACCGCTGGAGTTTTGTAACTATGCATCACGCCAGCATTTTGCATTGGGGAAAAAATAGGAAATTAAGGGATAAAATTAGAGAACATACCTATGACATTAGGAAATAAAAGAACACCAATGCTTTAAGTCAGGACTGAGGTTTGTAAAGCCTTCAAAAAGTTTATATTTATTGTTAAAGTATTTTACGATGAGAGAGGCGGTGATATGGAGACAAATTTGGAGTATAAAGAATTAGTATGACAGTTAATGGTAACACCAGGTGTACTAATGATGAATCTTTGATTAGTGTCCTAAAACATAGGGCACAGATGTATTAGAAGTTATTAATTGCAAATTTTGCAATATCCCTTTTACGTCAGTGTTTTGTGTGAAAACGTTTATGGTACTCTAGTGCTTTAAGGCTGAGTTACCAGTTAAGATTCACATGATTGTGATTGGTGGTTTCTTATTTTAAATGCAATGTTCTTCAGGAAGTGTGCTTTTTTTAAGCTCTGAAGTCCCAGTTACTTGGATGAAAGCACCTAGCCCTTGACAATAAAAGTTATTTCCCCTGCTTTTTTTGTTTTTATTCCAAAACCTCATACTTCCATAGTAACCACAGAGAAACAAAAACACTGGAATAGCAGCGGTCACATCAACCATTATAAATCGTATACAGGCTGCAATTCATCACCATGTTCTGCCTAACATAAACACTTAGAGGATCGATGCATTGCAGTTATTAGGATATTTGTGTGTAAAAAGTTTGCATTGGAAAGGTTCTTCAGGGACTTCCTCTGGGAGGCAATATACAGCCCTGAAATTGGGGAGAATTGAATTACCAGGATGTTGGCATGGTGTTTTAGAGCTTCTGGAATGAAGTTGCCTAGTTTTGTATTGGGCTTAGATAAGGGTCAACAAGGAAGGTACCCTATACTCAGCGCTAGTCATTTCCATAACTGCTTCACATAGATAAATCCCAGAACTTATGAAGTACCGATTTACCAGCCCTAATCCTTTATATTCCCTAAAATTGCAAACCCCTGTTCCTTACTCGGGGCCCAGCAGTAATCGCAGAGAAAATTTAGTTTATGTTGAAGCAGTATAAGATGGAAATGTGGAATTCTTAATGGTTTAAATGAGGAGACACTAAGAGCTGTCACACTCCGATTTGTAAATCGCTTGATGATGAATCTACTTCTGAGTGGTATTGGTTGCAAATCACGATCAAGTAGGTGTATGGTATGCATGTCCCCCCGTGTATGTGTGTGTATATATATATATATATATATATATATGTATGTACAGAAAGAGAGAGAGCACATCTCCACCTCTCCAGGGTCTCTTCTACCTGTTCCCTACTCTAACTACAAATCAGTGTCATCTGCAAGCACCATAGTCCACTGGGACTCCTGTCTGATCTATATCAGCCTGTCCATTTGAAATGGGAAAGGACTCCGAGCTGATCCTTGATGTAATCCCACCTCCACCTTGAATGCGTCTGTCACTACCACCGCAGACCTCACCGCTGTCACACTGCCCTCGTACATATCCTGTTGCACTCTTGCATACTTCTCTACCACTCCCGACTTCCTCGTACAATACCATGACTCCTCTCTAGGCCCCCTGCCATATGCTTTCCTCTAAGTCCACAAAGATGCAATGCATACTAACTCCTTCTCTGTTAACACCCTCAGATCAAACTTCGGATCTGTAGTGCTCTTTCCTGGCATAAAACCACACTGCTGATCACTAATCATCACCTCCCTTCATAACCTAGTTTGCACTACTCTCTCCCACAACATCGTGCTGTGGCTGATTAGTTTTATTCCTCTGTAGTTACTACAGCTCTGCACATTACCCTTATTCTTAAAAATCTGTACTAAAACACTTCTCCACTTTTAAGGCATCCTCTCACTTTCAAAGATTTGCTAAACAATCTGGTTAAAAACCCCACTGCCATCTCTCGTAAACAGCTCCATGCTTCCACAGGTATGTCATCTGGACCAACAGCCTTTCCATTCTTCATCCTCCTCTTAGCTGTCATGACTTCCCCCTTGCTAATCTGTTGTACTTCTTGATTCATTACCCCAC
>NC_056737.1:1040779463-1040864110 GCF_019279795.1 Protopterus annectens
AAAAATAGCATACTAGTATAGTATTCAGCAGATCAAAAGGCCCCCAAGTCGAGACAAATATCAGGAATTTGAGAAAAAATTTAAAAAGTGTTAAATCTGGTAAAGCAGCTAGTGAACACAGCATTTGAAGCCAAGGGCATCTACAGATCCTTTTGTTTTTACTGGAAACTAAGAAAACATCCAACATTACATAAAACGCCTAGAAAACGACACAGCTTACTCAGACTCTGGGGGTGTTCATAAGTGTATACTAGGCTAATGACCACTAGGGCCCTTATAAGGCTAGCTGTGCAACGCAAATGTGACCCGAACAATTGATTTATATAGGAGATTTCCTGATGGTGTCCGTACAACTGAGATATAGGCACCAGACCAGAGGTGAATTTCTGTTTACCAATCCATTGGCCCAAGTTCCACTTACCTTGCTTTAGCCAAGGCATTTGACACACTCTCCATGTTAGCATCGTTAGTAAACTAAATGAATTACAAATGGAGACATCTTTAATAACGTGGGCGCCCAGATTAATAGGGAATTCTCATGGTCTTAGGGTACAGGTGCAGCATCTGTGAACACAAAGGTAACCAGTGCTGGTCCACAAAGCTCAGTTGTGGAACTACATTTGTTTGGTATTTGCTTTTCTGACCTCTATACTAAGAACCATGACTTATGGCTAGCAGAATTTTCACAGACTGCACTTTGGGAGTCATTGTCAAAGCTCCCTCTGATACCCACCCCCTCCAGACTGAACTTATTTTTTTATAAACACCCGGTGTAATGAAAATGGGTTTAGATTAATTGCTGAAGTGCAGCATTGTTGTATTTGATAGACTGGGTAGAGGACTTGCAACTATGAGCTGCTTAGGTACTTCCTGTAGTACATGGTTTGATTCCCTCTGCCTACTCTGTGACATTGAGCCAAGGCACTTATCTTTTGGAACAGTGGGACAATTGGACATTTAGGCTAGGCTCCTTAGTGATCTCCAGGACTGCTTGTGTTGTTGTCTAGGAACCCCTCCCCAGAATACAGCATAGACAGTATCTCACTTCGTAATCAAAATGTAGGCAGAGACTTGGGAGCCTGTGTTGATAATTCCCTCTCCTTTGATCACTATGTAACAGTAGTTGTAAGAAGATCCTTCTTAGCAAAAGCTAATAGCCAAAGGAATATCTTCAGGATCAGAGGTTGTCATTCCCTTGTATTCAGTACTGATTAGGCTGATTATAGAATACTATGGTGTTTGGGATATGTCACCAGGCATAATTGGAAAGGCCCCAGAGATTCTTAAAGAAATCACTGACTTAAAACCCTCACCCCCCCCCCCATTTTCTACATGAGGTGGGCATGCCACATCAACTGTTTTTCTCGATTCAGTGCCACTCCTACCGTCTTTAATGGTCATGCCTGACTGTCACAGATCTGATTTCATGCAGTCTGTCCATCTCTTTGCTGATGTCCTTGATTCCTTTTACCTTCTTCCTGTTATCACTAGATTGTCTTCTTTCCTGCAGTTGTGCCTGAACTACCTTACCCTACATTGCCAGCGTTATCAACCTGATTCTGGAATAGTGTCTTGCCAAAATCCCTAGTTTGCCAAAAAAGACTAGAAGCATTGTCACTTCATATCTTATAGATTCCTTAGAGAGGACCTTTGCCTTGCATTCCATGCAGTCAGGGAACCAGCGGTCCAGGATGTCTTATAACTTCACAAATCATAGTCCCAAAAATGCTAGAATCAGGGATCTAAATCTGCTTCAGCAGATTAACACAACAAGGTGGTGGGAGAGCTTCATTACAGAGCATCTTTCTCCAGCTCTAGACTCCCCCTGCAGTTCATGCAGTGTGATGCACTATCTTCCTTCAAACAAGAGCTAGAATTGGATTGAGTACTCAAATTTACTCCAGGTTTGGCCAACTTAGCCTTCTTTGAGAAGTAAGGTACAGAACAAGGTGGAAAAATGCAAGGTGTAATGGTGTCTGCTCTGTAGTCTAAAACTTCCCATGACCCTAAAATAGCCTACATTTACTGTAATCTGTAGTTCACAGTCACAGGGATTGATATCTGTTAATGCTTCAGGTCGGAAGTCATTCCCTGATGTAATGAGGAGGAGGACAGAGAAACAGGAGTTGCATGGTACTGCAAGAGGCTTGGATCAATATAAATTTGTATGTGTTAGTTAACTTTGAGAGGAGGAGGTCTCCCATGAATTATGACGTTTGGAATAAAGTAATAACTGTACTCGGCAAGACCTTTCCACAGGTGAAAGCTTATGATTGTTTAAACATAGAAAGAGTTTTGCAATTTAGTAGTAAAAATTTGAGAAACAGCTGACATGCACAATGCATGAGAAGACATTGTATTGTATGATTTGCATCGAAATTGAAGGCAAAATGTACAGATCTGCTCATGAAATAGATGTTTAACAGAAGAATGTGTGCACAGAGCTCTTCTAACATTCCACGGTTGTGCACAGTTTGGGTGAAAAAGACTAGAGGCTGGGAAGGTAATTTGCAACTGTTTGTATTAAATGGACATTTTTAAATATATTGATCAAATATTTGTAGAAAATAGTAGATATGTCCCAAGATATTCAGGACATCCAAAATACTTTTTTTCCCCCCCTGTGGTAAAAATGTGGCATTTTAGGTGAAACTGTCCTGATCTAATATTGGTGACCACAGTGGTTTATAAATAGAATTATTGTGGTTGGTAATGGAATGTATGAGGACTTGGGTTAAGTGGAACTGCTATTGAAACTGAATATTATAAAGGCATATGATTCAATATTTCATGGTTCAGTATTGGAGAAATTCAGAGTTTAGTAAGAAAACATTGCAGTGCCAGTGGTGCAACAGGTAGTACAATTGCCTTTTGTGCAGAAGGCTGTGGGTTTTGTTCCTATAGCAGGTAAATGGATTACTGTTACCGCAGGCCAGGACAAGGGAGGAGCTGCACTCCTGAGTGTCATCCTTTGGATGGGTTGTTAAACTGAGGCCCTGTTTGTGGTAGCTCAGGTGGATGTAATATGCCCCATGGCACCTATTGAAAAGAGCAACTCCACAGATGGCCTGGCCAAATTTTCAAAAACTGTATAAATACCTCCTATGGTCTGCCCTGAATATAGGCTACTAACCTAGTGAGATTAACCCAGTCAATAAACAATAAGTAAATAAATAAAATACAATTTGTGCTAAAGCACTAGTAAATAACTGTTAAAACGCCTGTATTACTAAAGCACTAAATCAGCAGTGCCCTCTTAAGTTCATTATTGTTTAGACGGAGTATGAATTATGTAGCATATAATATAAAACAGAATGAAATGAGCATTACAATTAAGATTTGTTAATTTTAATTTATGCAGATATAATGTGGACACGCACAATATTCAGATTATGATAGTGATACAATTTACATTAAAGAGGAGGCTGAGAATGAGTAAGTTAAAAGTGAAAGAGCTGGATGTGATGGCATTTTAGGAGTGTCTTTCTATTCCAGGAATTGTTTTGGGGGCTGAAATGCTAGTTAACATGTGGAAGACATTTTGGTTAAGATTCAGTCTAGATTGAGAAGTTAGCAGCAGGGCATAAAGCCATAACTGTGTCTCAAATGACCTGGGTTTTATTATCGGCCTAGGCATCTGAGGCACTAGCAGTAACTGGGCATGCCTATCCTGGGGGTGAGGGGTGTTTGGCTCTATTGCTCCCTAAGGTGAGATATGGTCCATAGAGGGGGAGTATCCCTTGGACATGACATAGATGAGTGCAGGGGAGGAGTGTGGAAATGTGTAGGTTAAGCATAAGGGAGGTGTGGGGAGATGAGGGTAGGTATTTTAAAATAACCCCTCCCCAGAAACGGCTACTGGCGTAACCCTCCAAGATGCCCTATAGATCCATGCCAGCTGCAGCCATTTATCCGAAAAAGTCTGAGGGAAGGGTAAAAAGGCGATGTGCAAGACCCAGCAAAGGACAAGGGACACTGGGGTGGCAGGAATGCTTGAAACTGAAAGAGAAGGGGGGGTGCAAACTAGAGTGCACCCCATATGGTAATGTTATAAGGCAAAAAGTTATCTTTCTGTTAGATATGTATTTAGCAGGGATATAGTTCTTCTCAAAAGCTAGAAACTGCTATGATTTTTTTTTTGGATAAGGGGACAGTATGTTAAACCTAACAGATCAGGATGAGAAAACCAGTGGATTAAGAATTCTATATACAGTTCCACATTATCGTGCCATTTTCTTAAATGCATTTGAGAGAGATTATTTTTTTCAGCAATTCTTAGGAGGTGATATGGAGAGCTAAAGAAAAGCTAGTGAAAGGTGACCTTTAAAAACATTTGCATGTAGAAATGTGTAATTTCTTTTAAGGCCAGAAATAAAAAATGCTTTTAATTTGTTTCACTAGGGATTGTATTATATTTTTCAAACCAAGATGGGAAATTTTGGCAATATGAAAGATAATGGGAATTTTAAAAATGCAGATTTGTCAGAAGCACCTTTTACTAAAAAAATAAGTAAAATTATTAGTTAAAACTGAAATATTAAGAATATTTAAGGAAAGATCTGTTATGTTGAAATGTTTAAAAAAAAAACCTGCTCACATTCTAAAAAACGCCCAATAATTTTAAAGTACAAAGGTTGCTTCAAATGCAGATTTGTCTACAGATTTTTTGTATTATGGGATTAAGGAGGAGAAAGTTTATTCCAGTAAACTGTCTTGGAAATTTATATTCTGGAAAATTTAGTTAATGAAATATGCAAAAAATACTGTGCAATAAGGTATGTAATATTAAAGTAGTATGTTCTGATATTACAATATTTTTGTAAAACAGTCTGTAATAAGATTATATAACATTGCTGATTTTCCAGGTTGTTGAAATAAAATTAAACCTCAACGCTTTCTGACAAGTGCCACCTGAGCTGCCACTGACTCTAGCAGATGGGATGTTTGTGCTGTCCTTTAGATAAGATATTAAACTTTCAAGAGTGTTGTAACCCCCCATGCTGCACTGCAGTGCCAGTATTGGAAACATATCCCAAGAACTCTCTTTTTCTACTTCAGTGCTAGGTATGGTACCTGTTGATCCAGTACCATTTCTGTCACCCCCTTGTATTTAGTAGTGTTAGTATTTTTCAAGAACTTAAGTTTGTGCCATAGTAAATTTGTTCTGCAAACATGTCAGTTTGGGTATCCTATAAAAGTCAGTTTAATAGACCATAAATGCGAGTATTCCTCCTATTTTTGCCAGACCGGAATACTTCCCCTTGTTAGCACTACTATTCCTGTATGGTCATTCTTCCAGCTGATAAGGTTTTTGTTAGTGATTGCTTAGTTTAAATGGGTTATTTTGTGATGTAAGTGCTCTATATGCATTTTGTTCTTGCAGTGAAACATGTATAGGATAAACAAAGCAATGTTTTAAGGTAAAGTTCTAGGGACACTCCACTGATGTAAAGAACTCCCACAGCTACATTGTTATATTTATCATAACAGTGACTTTAGGCTTCTTAAAGCTGGGGCTCTTTCATGCTCAGGACTCTTGGATGTGACAAACAGAAAAAGATTTACTCCTCTGAAAACAAGCAATGTGCATCTTAAGAAAGAAACTTTACAACCAGTAAGACTTAGTGCACACAGCTGGCAGATACGTGGATTGTTTATCCTTAGTCATTGGAGGGCTTTGGTTTTACTTTTCGTATTTAGGCATGTAGTTTGAAGCATTGTACTTGACTCTTAGAACGTATTAAGGCAGAGGTGGCATTTTTAAAGTTCCCTTTTTGGAAAAGTAGAGTACCTGCGTACCATTTAGTTTGTAGGCACCAATACAACCTTGTAATTCAGATACAATCTCTGCAGGGGTATGACAGGAGCAAGCCCATTGGAGTACATCGCAGGAGCTACAAAAAGCAGAGCAAGACACTTGAATAGCCAGTTTTCACTATCAGCCTATTACTGCGTCACACAAGGGGATTTTTTTAAGCAGGTTGTATAACAAATTGGCATGCTGTTGTGTAAACAGTTACATTTTGCTCTAAAGGTAGTTTGCATTTTTTTTGGAAGCTGCATTTTTCAATTTAAGTAATGAAAAAGTTATGGCTTGTTTACTGTGATTACATTTTATTAATCTATAGATTTTTTTTCCAGAATGTCTGGTTGGCTAAAATATATTAATTTTTAGGAATCTGAGGGTTTTGTGAGTTGTATGTTAAAGCCATGGTTGGAGTTGAGGTTAGAATTGTATTTTACCAGAAAAGGTTATATATTTTTTAACTTGTAGTCTGGTTTAGCTCAGATTTCATGACCTGAATCAAGTGAAATCTGAGGGTAGATATCGGCAGTGAGCTTTAACTTCCTGAAGACAGAACTGCCGTCTTACAATTTGTAATTTAGTATCCCATCATACTTCTTGTAGGTTCATAGGTTGATACTAGGCTATCTGCCCTAGGGCATTTATAAGCCTAGCCAGAGTGTTTGGCTTTCACCATCCTTTTAGATTAGTTGACTGTGCCTCTGTATAGTAGATAACAGAAGATAGCCCTTTTGAGGTTAGTTTACTGTGCCTCTGTCTAGTAGGGACACAGAAGAGATCCCAGGGGCAAACCTACGATCTCCCATCCACTCGTCAAGATTTCCCTTGAAGATGGTCATGGAGGGACTCTGCCTAACATGGATTGGGATTTTGTTCGAGTGAGGGGAGCTTCTGGGATATGAAGCTGTCCCTCCAGCATGTCCTATTTATTTCTGTGCTGAGGTTTAAGTCCCTGGAGCATGTAGCTCTAAGGGATTTGGATTCCCTGAGGTGGAGCATGTCCATTAATTCTGGGTTGGACATGGCTTTATACGTCAGGCACAGATCGCCTCTGGGTAGGTGGTAAGCAACTGAGTAGAGCTGAGTTTCTCTAGCCTAACTGCGTAGGGCATCTGTTTGAGTCCCTTGATCCTCTTGGTGAGGTACTTTTGGGGTCTTTCCAGTTGCTGCTGGTGTCTGGTAAGGTACATCCCAAATGGGGCATTGTATTCAATTATGGGCCTGATGAGTAGAGGGGCACAATGACCTCTCTTGATCTAGATGTGAACCCTTTCATGATAAGGTGGGCTATATAGAAGGTCTTACTAACCACTTTGGCAACGTGATTGTCAAAGGAGAGATTGCTATCTACGTGGGTCCCCAAATCCCTAATTACTTCTGTACTTAATGGATTACCACCTATGTGGTAATTTGTGGAAACTTTGTTTTTCCCAAAGGGGATGACTATGCATTTTTTGGCATTTAGCGTTAGGCCATGGCTCTGGCACCAGTTATCCGTCTGTGAGACCCTTTTGGAGGATGCTTGTGTCATTCAGCGAGTCGATTATGGCATCCAGTTTGCAATCATCTGCGAACTTGGTCAGTCATAGTCCTCCCATGTTAGCCTGTACCTCAGAGAAATATATACCGAACGAGAGGTCCCAGGACTGAGCCTTGTGGGATGCCACTTGTAACTGGTTTAGAGTCTGACATGGCACCTGCAATTCTGACCATGTGGGTTCTATCCCTGAGCCAGTTTGCAACCCATCTTGGGACATAGGGGTTGATATTTAAGCTGGTGAGCTTATTTATGATGCCAGAGTGGGGTATTGTCGAAGGCTTTTGCAAGGTCCAGGTAGGCTGTGTGGACTACCTTCCCTTCATCTATGGCCTTGGTGACTGTTTCAAAGAAGTCGACCAGGTTCAAGAGGCAAGATCTGCCCTTAACAAAGCCGAATTGGGTAGGATCCAGTGTTTGGAGGTTCCTAATGTTTTTGTTTGAGTTTCATGATGATAGCTTTGCAGACCAGGCTAGTCAGGCTTATAGGGTGATAGTTTCCGGGGTCCGTTGTGGCACACCTTTGTGGAGTGGGACCACTGTTGCTGTATGCCATTCCTTGGGTACATATCCTGTAGTAAGGCTGAGATTGAACAGTGACTTTATGTGAGGGTTCAGTTCTTGGAGTTCGTGTAAGACGCAGCCTGGGCCACCATCTGGTCCCATTGATGCTGAGTTTTTTGCTTTGGAGAGGGCAGCTCTCACCTGTGCATCTGTGATGTCAGGGAGGCTACACTCTGTTGGGATAGACATTTGCTCTTTTGGGGGGGAGAAGTTTGCACTGAACCTGTCTGCCAGGATGTTGGCAATGTCTGTGGGTTCAGTGTATTTTTTCTCGTATTGAACTAACTCAGAGCATATCTGGGAGTTGCCACCCAGGTTCCTGACATAACTAAAGAAGGCCTTGTGATTCTTTAGCATCTTGTGCAATTTTTCTTTCGAAGCTGGCCTTAAATGATTTTGAGGGATCGTAGTTTCTTGCTAGTACTGATCAGAGATGCCTTCCCTTTTTGGGATTTTGCTGTATCATGTAGTAGCTTCCTCCTTCTGTTGTATAGCTTATCTATGGCTGGGGTCCACCAGACAGGTCTCCTGCCTTTGGAGGAATGAGTCTTGGTTTTATTTGGGATAGCACGATCCATGCATTCCTGTAGGTGTCCCATAGAAAGAGTTTGTAAAGGATTCTGCGGTTTGGGCCATATTTTCCACTGGCCCGGGGGCTTTGAAGGATTCCACCTCAGTTTTGAGAAGTGTGAAGTTTGCTTTTGAGAAGTTCTTCACCGTGGTTTTCTTGGCTGGGGGTGGGGACAGTATATGGATGTCCAGTGAGATTAATTTATGGTCAGATCTTACCAATGAGGGGTATACCTCTGGTATGGAACATAGAGTCCCCATGTTGGTGATGATCAGGTCCAATATGTTTTCCCCTCTTGTGGAAGTGGTGACCAGTTGTTCCATAGCATTTGAGTTTATAAATTCTAGGAACCATTGGGCGAGGATGTTTGGGCTTGAGTAGTGCTCCCAGTCTATGTTTGGGTAGTTGAAGTCACCCAATATAATGGTGTTTGGAGAGACCTTCATATTCTCCAGTGTTCTCAGGAAAGCCGAGTGGGGTTCCTGAGTTTGGGAGGGTGGTCTGTAGCAGGCTACAAACTGAAAGACATTTTTGCCCACTGTTAGTTGCACGTAGATGGTCTCCGATGCTTCATGCAGTGCCACTAACCTGGAGGTTCTTGTAAACTTTCAAAGGAAAATGGAATGGCCTTTTATATGTTTTACATTTGCGCAGGGTTTTTGGTGGCTCTTCTCTGTCAGTCTGTCATTTTGTGTTGTACTTTATCGTCGGGATATATGAAGCAGTGTGACCACCCCGAAGTTTAGTTAGCTTAAACTATCAGATAGTGGACAGGCTTCAACTATTCAGGTCAAAACAACTACAGAAAATATGAAAGAATAGCCTTTTGAGCTGTTCGAGAGAAGTTAAAACACCAAGCAGTTGTATTAAGAAATATTTGTAAATTAAACACCAAACAGTAGTAAAAAAAACTTGTTGCGATCAAAATTTCTTCACTTTTGTGAATAAAAACAGCTTCACGCTCTTCATACCAAAATGACGAATCATCTTCTTGCTATTAAAAATAGCTTCACTTAGCAAAGCAAGAAATCTTTATTGGGTGAAACTTGTATAAATCTGCACATAAGCTCACCACTTATCTGCCGATTTATGTTGCTCTTTCGGCTTTTCCCAGTTAGGGGTCGCCAGAGCAGAACTCCGGTCCGCTAATGATTGGCAGAATTTTTGCGGGTGCCGAGGTGCCAGCTCGACGACAAACTTTCAGTGAAGGCACGCCCATTCTACGCGGGTCTTTCGAACGCCACTCGACTGCAGGGTGGACATGCAGATTCCACACACAAGGCCTTCCAGCCGCGAATCGAAAGGGAGAACCTCTTGCTGTGAGGCAACAATGCTACTGCTGCACCACCGCGGCTTTATCTGCGGATTTATGTAATCTTTAATACTCAGCATATTCAGTTTCTGGTCATCTACATACAAACTATAGAACACCTCAGAGGAAAATGATGGATCTGAAAGATAGTCTAAACAAGTAAGGGCCTTGGACGACAGAACCCTGTGGGACACCCTGACTGTAACCAAGAATTTCACCTGTCCAGTTGCTGTATGATACTTGCCATGTCCTATTTGTAAGCCATGCAGCTACCCAACTTATTGAGTACATAAATACCTAGCTGTTCTAATTTGATTAGTGTTTTGTGTATGACCCTGTCAAATGCTTGTTAAATGTATATAAATTGTATCACAAAAACAAATTTTCATTCATAGCTGTTATATTGTTATAAAAACATTTTACAAGTGGTAATAGATCTGTTTTTAACAGATGCATTTTGATATATGATTTGAAGTTGCACGCTTTCCAGTTCTGACAATAACTTATCCAATATTACCCTCTCCATTATTTTTCAACAATATGAAAGTAGACCCACATATCTGTGTGACTCTGGATTTGTCCTACTTTCCATTCCCTTAAAGACAGAATTAATAAGCGCATGTTTGCAATCTTGAGGAATCTTCCCCATATTTATATGACCTAGTAAATAAATATAATGGTACTGTTCTTGCTTAAGTGTTCTCTGGTCATTGTTACGAATTCTGTCTCCTCCCTGTGCTTTGTTTGGATCCAGATTATGTTCTTTTTCAGTGTAATGTAGTTTGATTTCAGTGTCTGAGGCTACCTGGATGCCACTAGGACAACTTATCACCCCATTTGTGAAGAGAAACCTTTTTGCATAAGATTTTGTAAATATTTGGCTCATGGCATGGTGTCATGGCAGGGCTAGCCATTCAACAGTATAAACCTTGGCTCTATACAATTGTCATTGTTGAACTGACTTGTGCAAAAATTGGAAAAAGTGGTTGTGGATGAATGGAGCCATAATCTGTTGTCTGAAAATACATTTTAGAATCTATATACAGTTGATCAGTTTGTATGTCTTTATTCCTTCCACATCTTATCTATAAAATGGTTTCCTGTTATGCTCAATATGGCTATAAAGTTTCTTCATATTTTTCATGACCTTGTCTCATACTTGTTCGTCCAGCTTATTTCAGTTTTCAAAGCTGCAGTTTGACCCCTCTTCCATTTCTTAGTTTTTGTCTCTTATCTTCTTCTTATAGAAATGTATCCTCCAGACGTGTACCTATTTCCTGATAAATATATTTTTTTATTTTTTTGTATTTACTTTTTTCAAAGCTTTTCACATTCCTTCTGCAGTTTTTCCCCTGACTGCATCACTCCAATTAGTTTTGCATAGTGACAGTTTTGCTTCCAATAATCTGTTCTCTTCTGTTCCTTGGTTTAGATTTCAGTTTGGCAGAATTATCTTGCAACAAGTTAACCTTTATTACCCCATGATCGCTGCACATCAGTGGTGGTAAAAAAGTGGTAGTTTACCTTATTTTGCAGAGTTCACTTATTTAATGAGTTCAGCTTTAACTATTTGCTTTATTAGTTTTACCTTCTGATTGGTCTGTGTATTATGAAATTGCTACATAAATGTTTAGTGAAGATGCTGTTTTATTAGGGTCTGAAGCTACGATTCCATAGTGAAAACGGTCAGCAGTTTGTATATGCATTAAACTTGGATTTATTTTACTCGCGGTTTGCTGCCTAAGTTAACTTTAGATATTCTGAACTGTGACTGCTGTTTCCACACTTGTGCTTTTTCCCTGCACTTAAAAGTATTACTGTGCAAAACACAGAAACCCATACCCGTTCAAAATCTTGATGGTAGTGATTTATCCCATCAGCTCTCATTATTAAGCATAGTATTTAAAAATTAAGTATAAATACTATAAAAGCAAACAATTCCTTCACTGGAAAGTTTTTGCCTGAAAACAGTCTAAGCAAACTAACTGAAATAACCCCTCCAGTTTATCTGCATATCTTCCCAGTCAGCTCACTCTCCTTGGTATTATTTAACTTTAGTCAAATCTTAAGTGGTTTCTGCCACATTCACAATTAATATAAACTCATATTAGCACTATCCTTACCAAATTAAATACCTTTCTGTCAAACCATTTATACATCCACCCAGGCATACACCACTCCTAATCCAAATGGCTTCTCTGTCAAAATTAATTTGTTCTGAAACCTGAAAAAATGGTAAATGAAAAGATAGTGAGGTAGGAACTGAAAGTACAATAATGTAAAAATACTAAGAACTTTCATCCCTCAAGTAAGTGGAACTACTTAAGAGTAAAAACAGAACAAAGAAACTGAATATTCACACCAAAAAGCTGGAATATGCAGGGGAGCTGCTTGTGTTCTGTGTATGATAACACAGTTCCAGCAGTTTGGGAGAACACGTTTGTTTCTAATTCAGAATATTCTATGTTCAAATGTATTTTCATATTTTTGTGTAACATGTTTTGGAAGGGATGTTAGGAAGACAGTCAGTCCTTCATAATATACTCTAACAACTACTATTTGAGATTTGTATATCAAATTGGGTTTGAAAATAATTACCTAGATGTTACTTTTTGAAAAATTAGAATTCATGGAGCCTTACTTCTAGGATTTTTCATAAGGAAACCTAACTCATTTCTATATGTCGATAGCCTTCCCCCTGTGTATCAAAAATTAGCATTGTGTCTATCTGCTTTTCCCAGTTAGGGGTCGCCACAGCGGAACTCTGGTCTGCTAATGATTGGCAGATTTTTACATGCCGAGTTGCCAACCCTGACGCACAACCTTCAACAAAGGTATGCCCATTCACGCACGTCTCCACACAGAAGACGCTTTAGCTGAGAATCGAACAGGATGTCTTACTGTGAGGCGACAATGCTACCGCAGCACCACCACCGCAGAGTGAAAGGTCAAATGGTGCAAATTTCAATACTCTCTTGTGATGACAGCACATTTACACTAGTTAAATTTCTATGTTTGTGATGGGGGATATCCCCAAACCTTACCTTTAAAAGTTAAGAATGAAAGAAGGAAAAGTAGGTTTGCTCCTCTTATGTTTAAATAAGGTCAGTGGAAATGCAGTGGCAAGGTGCCCACTTATTGAAGGATGATGGCACCACATTGGTTTTACCATTCAGTAAAGATGTCTCCAAATATGACTGTTAGAAAAGCTGGAATTTATCTTTTGGTTATGATCTTAGAGGTTGGATGATAAACCAGTAATTGTGTGTTGCAGGGGCAGCAATATAAAAGGCATCCTTGAAGAACCCTTTAAGTACAATTTTATACATGCTAGGAGAAAGTTAATGAGAAAATTTGGAAGTTGTGTCTATAAATACATCCATGATGGACCTTGTGCTAGTCTAGAAGGTTAAGAAAGGACTGTTTCATGTCCAGGACATACTGATTTTGCAGCACTGGGGTTATGTAACAATGTGTCGTGCCAGCATTTAGCATTGGGAAAAAATAGGAAATTAAGGGATAAAATTCGAGAACATACCTATGACATCAGGAAATAAAAACACCAATGCTTTAAGTGGACACTGAGGTAAGTTGACACTGAGGTTTTATTAAGTCTTCAAAAAGTTTTTATATTTTTTCTTAAAGTATTTTAGAGTGAGAGAGGCGGTGATATGGAGACAAGTTTGGAATGTAAAGAATTAGTATGGCAGTTAATGGTAACCAGTACTAATGATGTACATTTGATTAGTGTCCTAAAACATAGGGCACAGATGTATAAGAAGTTTTTAATTGTAAATTTTGCAATATCCCTTCTACGTCGGTGTTTCATGTGGAAATTATTATGGTACTCTAGTGCTTTAAGGCTGAGTTATCAGTTAGGATTCGCACGATTGTGATTGGTGGTTACTTATTTTAAATGTAATGTTCTTTAGGAAGTATGCCTTTTTTTTTTTTTTTTTTTTTTTTTTTTTTTTTTTTTTTTTTACTCTGAAGTCCCAGTTACTTGAAGGATGAAACCACTTAGCCCTTGACAATAAGTTATTTCCTTGCTTTTTTCGTTTTTATTCCAAACCTCATACTTAAGTAGCAACCACAGAAAAACAAAAACACTGGAATACCAAATGTCGCATCAAGCATTATAAATCGTATACAGGCTGCAATTCATTGCCATGTTCTGCCTAACATAAACTCTTAGAGGATAGATGCATTGCAGTTATTAGGGTATCTGTTTGTAAAAAGCTTTCATTGGAAAGGTTCTTCAGGGACTTCCACTGGGAGGCGATATACAGCCCTGAAATTAGGGAGAACCGAATTATCAGGATGTTGGCTTGGTGTTTTAGAGCTTCTGGAATGAAGTTTTCTAGTTTTGTACTGTCTAGATAAGGGTCAACAAGGAAGGTACCCTATACTCAAGCCAGCAATTTCCATACCTGCTTCACATAGATAAATCCCAGAAGTTATGAAGTACCTCTGGATTTACCAGCCCTAATCCTTCATATTCCTTAAAACTGTAAAATTGTGTTCCTTACTCTGGGCCCAGTAGCAATCACAGAAAAAATGTAGTTGGTGTTCAAGCAGTATAAGTTGGAAATATGGAATTCTTAATGGTTTAAATGGGGAGGCTCTAAAAACTGTGGCACTCTGATTTGTAAATCCTTGCCCCCCTGCAAAATATTGTTTAAAGTAGGTCCCCCCCATGTGATGAATCGGCTTTTGCAAAAGTGCACTTTTGATGTAGTGCACTTTTGCTTAAGTGAGTTTCTACTTTTTTGTTTGAAATGTCGATCAAGAAAAGTAGACACGTGTGTGTGTGTGTGTGTGTGTGTGTGTGTGTGTGTGTGTGTGTGTGTGTATGTGTATATATATATATACATGTGTGTGTGTGTGTATATATATATATATATATATATATATATATATGTGAGTGTATGTATAAATATATATATATATATATATATATATATAGGTATCTATATATCTAATACAGATATAGGTATCTATATCTTTTTTTATATATATATCTATAGGTATAGATCTCTCTCTGTGTGTGCATGTGTGTGTATATATATATATATATATATATATCGCTCTATACATCTATATACATATATATATATAGCTATAGATCTCTCTCTATATATACATATATATAGATATATAGATAGAGATAGATATATAGATAGAGATATATAGATCTCTATCTAGGTATCGATAGATGTAGGTATGCTCTCTGCCCCTATATATATATATATATATATATATCTCCACCTCTCCAGGGTCTCTTCTACCTGTTCCCCACTCAGTACAAATCACAATGTCATCTGCAAGCATCATAGTCCATTGGAAATCCTGGCTGATCTCCTATATTAGCCTGTCCATCACCATTGCAAATGAGAAGGGGCTCCGAGCTGTTCCTTGATGTAATCCCACCTCCACCTTGAATGCGTCTGTCACTCCCACCGCAGACCTCACCGCTGTCGCACTGCCCTCGTACATATCCTGTTCCACTCTTGCATACTTCTCTACCACTCCCGACTTCCTCGTACGACACCCTGCCATATGCTTTCCTCTAAGTCCACAAAGACTAAATGCAGCTCCTCCTGACCTCTATACTTCTCTGTCAACACGCTCAGAGCAAGCATCACATCTGTAGTGCTGTTTCGTGGCATGAAACCACACTGCTGATCACTAACCTCCTCTCAACTTTGCTTCCACTATTTTCTACAACTTCTAGGTGTGGCAGATCAATTTTTTTCGCTGTAGTTACTACAGCTCTGCACAGCACCCTTATTTTTTAAAATCTATACTAAAACACTTCACTCTTTAGGCATCCTCTTACTTTCCAAGATTTCGTTAAACAGTCTGGTTAAAAACCCCACTGCCATTTCCCCTAAACAGGTCTATGCTTCCACAGGTATGTCATCTGAACTAGCAGTCTTTCCATTCTTCATCCTCTTCTTAGCTGTCATGACTTCCTCCTTGCTAATCTGTTGTACTTCTTGATTCATTATCCCCACATCATCCAACCTTCTCTCTCTCGTTTTCTTCATTCATCAGCCCCTCAAAGTACTTTTTTTCCATCTGTTCAACACACACTCCTCGCTTGTGAGTACATTTCCCTCATTATCCTTTATCGCCCTAACCTGCTGTACATCTTTCCCAGCTTGGTCAGTCTGTCTAGTCAATCTGTACAGGTCCTTTTCCCCTCCTTAGTGTCCAACCTTTCATAGAACTCACTATACACCTTAGCCTTTGCCCCCTCTCTTCACCATATGTCTCATCTCCTTATACTTCTGTCTACTTGGTTCATTTTTCTGACAATCCTGCTTCTTTGCCAGCCTTGATTTCTGTATACTCTTGTACTTCTGTAGAAAACCACACAAACCTCGTAGTGACAGCAATACTGCAGAACAAATGAGATTGCTACGAGAAAACCACAAACTCAAAAGGCTCAATGAGACAAAACGTTATAAAAACAATTAAATAAATAGGTTAAGCACTTTCATCTAAAAATCCTAGACTTCATCAGAACACAGCATAAAATGACCTGATGGTTTAAATACTCTACTCAACCAATCAATTCTACACAATGATCCAATACAAATACATTGATGTCATATCCTGTATGCAATGAATGCTATCTACTAAGACAGTTAAATTTAAATATGAATATATTAATAAACAATGTTGTGAAAAAATAAATTCAAAATATAAAAGCTAGAATTCACTTATATCCTAGCTTCTAACACCAGCTTGATGGAAATATGTTCATTAATGCCAGGTGGTGTGGTGGCATTTAAAAGTATTTGCCATCTCACCTCTTTTTCACCTAACAATGTTTTCAAATTTCCCCCTCTGTTTGACTCAGAACTTCCAAAAGGGCAAATTTAAAAGTGGAACAACCCTGTGGTCATTGTCAAATCTCCCTCTGATACCCACCCCTCCAGACCAAACTTATTTTAATAAATACCTGGTGTACTGAAAATGGGTTTAAATTAATTGGTTAAAAGTACAGCATTGTTGTATTTGGTAGACTGGGAAGAGGATTACAACTATGAGCTGCTTGGTTACTTCCTGCAGTATATGGTTCGATTCCCTCTGCCTCTGTTTGCTTACTCTGTGACATTGAGCAAGGCACTTAACCAGACACTGTTTTGGAACAATGGGGCAGTTAGTAATTTGAGCTAGGCTCCTTAATGGTCTCCAGGACTGCTTTTACAGTAATTACCTTGGAACCCCTCCTCAGCATACAGCATAAATAGTATCTCACTTTGAAGTCCATACGTAGGTAGAAAACTTGGGAGCCTGTGTTGATGATTCCCTCTACTTTGATTACGATGTAACAATAGTAAGAAAATCCTTCTTGGCCAAAGCTTATAGCCAAAGGAATGTCTTCAGGATCAGAAGTTGCCGTCCCCTTAAATTCAGCACTGATCAAGCCAATTATGGAATACTAGGACGATTGGGATACATGTCAACAGGCATAATTAGAAACTCCCCTGAGGTTCTTAACAAAAAAATCATCACCAACTTGTAACCCCCTCATCCTTCCATTCCCCCCCATTTTCTGCATGAGGTGGGCGTGTCACATCAACTGTTTTTCTCGATTCAGTGCCACTCCTACTGTCTTTAATGGTCATGCCTGACTGTCACAGATCTGATCTCATGCAGTCTGTCCATCTCTTTGCTGATGTCCTTGATTCCTTTTGCCTTCTTCCTGTTATCACTAGATTGTCTGCTTTCCTGCACTTGTGCCTGAACTAACTTACTCTATATTGCCAGCGTTCTAAACCTAATTCTGGAACAGTGTCTTGCCAAAATCCCTAGTTCACCAAAAAAGAATAGAAGCACAGTCACTTCATATCTTATAGATTCCTTAGAGAGGACCTATGCCTTGCCTTCTCTGCAGTCAGGGAACCAGTGGTCCAGGATGTCTTATATCTTCACAAATCATAGTCCCAGAATACTAGTACCAGGGGTCTAAATCTGCTTCAGTAGATTAATGCATCTCTCCCACTACCTTGCTTTGCACCAGAGCATCTTTCCCTACCTCTAGACTCCCCCTGCAGTTCATGCAGTGTGATACACTATCTTCCTTCAAACAGGACCTAGAATTCCAGGTTTGACCAACTTAGACTTCCTTGAGAAGTGAGGTCCAGAACGAGGTGGAAAATGTCCAGGTGTAATGTAGTCTAAAACTTCTCATGGCACTACGAACAGCCTACATTGACTGTAATCTGCAATTCACAGTCACAAGGATTTGTGTCAGTTAACGCTTCAGGTCATAAGTCATTTTCTGTTGTAATGAGAAACAGGACAGAGAAACAGGAGTTGCATGGTACTGCAGGAGGCTTGGATCAATGTAAATTTGTAATAGTTAACTTTGAGAGGAGGAAGCCTCCCATGAATTATGACTTTTGGAATAAAGTAATAACTCTGCTTGTTATGACCTTTCTGCAGGTGAAAGCTTATGATTGTTTAAACATAGAAAGTGCTCTGCATTTATGTACATTTTTGAGAAAAAGCCGACGTTCACCATGGGAAGACATTGCATTGTATGATTTACATTGAAATGGAAGTCAAAAAGTACACATCTGTTATGCAGTAGATATTTAACAGAAGAATGTGTGCACAGAGCTCTTACAACATTCCAGTAGTATCCCTTGGACATAACAGACGAGTGCAGGAGAGGCGTGTGGAAATGAGTGTAAGTTAAGCATAGGGGAGGTGTGGGGAGATGAGGGTAGGTCTTTAAAATCCCCCCTCAGAAGCAGTTACTGGCATAGCCCTCCAAGATGCCCTAAAGATCCGTGCGAGCTGCAGCCATGTATCAGAAAAAGTTTGAGGGAGGGGTAAAAAAAAGTTACAAGACCCAGCAAAGGATAGGGGACTAGATTACACACCTAGCAGAATGTTATCATATGGAAAAAAGTTCATAAGTTATTTTTTTCTGTTTGGTATGTGTTTAGCAGGGATATGGTTTATCTCCTGAAAAGCTAGAAACAGATATGATTTTTTTTTTTTTTTGGATAAGGGGGCAATATGTTAAATCTAATAAGAGAGATATCAGGATGAGGAAACCAATGGAATAAGAATTTTATATACAGTTCCACATTATCATGCCATTTTCTTAAATGCATTTGTGACAGGAAGTATTTTTTCAGCAATTCTTAGGAGGGTAATATGGAGAGCTAAAGAAAAGCTAGTGAAAAGGTGATCTTTATATATATATATATATGTATATATATATATATATATATATATATATATATATATATATATATATATATATAAAGTTGGTATACAAAAATGTGTAATTTCCTTAAAGCCAGAAATAGGAAATGCATTTCATTTATTTCACCAGAGATTGTACTATAATTTTCAAACCAGGGTGGGAAATTTTGGCAATATGAAAGATAATGGGAATTTTAAAAAGGCAGATTTGTCCAAAGAATCTTTTACTAAAAAAATACGTAAAAATTGTTAAAACTGAAATATTAAATAATTTAAGGAAAGATTATTTGTCGAAATTTTTAAGAGTTTTTTAGAATGTGAGCAGTTTTTTAAAAGTACAAAAGTTGCTTCAAATGCCGAATTGTCTACAGATTTCTTGTATTATGGGATTAAGGAGGGAGAAGTTTATTCTAATAAACTCTCTTGGACATTTATATTCTGGAAAATGTAGTTATTGAGATGTGCAAAAATATTGTGCGATATGTTATGGAATATTAAAGTAGTTCTGACATTACAATATTTCTTTGTAAAGCAGTCTGTAATAAGATTATATAATGTTGCTTTGCCAGGTTGTTGAAATAAAATTAAACAAACCCTAACTCTTTCTGACAAGTGCCATGTGATCTTTCATATCAACCTGAGCTGCCACTAACTCTGGCAGATGGGACCTCAGTTTAATAGCTCATCTAAAAGCATAGCACATTCAGGAGTGCATTTTTCACCCGATTGGCCTATTCTTACTGGGTCACAGAAGGGGAATTTTTTTTTTTTTTTTTTTTTTTTTTTAAGTATGTTGTGTAACATTTGCATGCTGTTGTGTAAACAGGTCTGCTTTGCTCTAAAGGTAGTTTGCAGTATTGAATACACCTCTTATCTTCCGATTTATGTAAGTTTCACCAAATAAAGATTTGTTTCGCTGCTAAGAAGTGAAACTATTTTTAATTGCAAGATTTGTTTTGGTACAAAGAACGTGAAGCTGTTTTTATTTGCAAAAGTGAGCAAATTTTGATCGCAACAAGATTATTTACTACTGTTTGGCATTTAATTTACAAGTACTTACTACTGCTTGGTGCTTCAGCTTAGCTTGAATAGCTCGTAAGGTTATTCTTTGGTATTTTTCCACTGGGATATGACTCAGCACTTGGGGATATTGCAACTACTTTGTATAAACCAATTTACGGTCAAAGCAGACTCTCAATCTACCCACCTAATAAATTACTTATTTGAATGCATATTTTTTCTGTGTTTTTACACTTCCTTGAAGACCATATTTGTTTTCTGTGTTTAGTAATTATAGTTTATATATGGGCTCCTACCTATATGTTGAGCTTTCTGTTCAACATACGAGAAAGCCTGTACAGTTTGAAAATCAGCTTGCCAAACCTTATTGGCTGTCACATGCTGAGATTGTGGTAGAGTAGGGATTGGGCGTTGTGCCTTTTTTCCCCCACTATAATGCAATCTTGGAGTTGGTTTATGTATAAAAGCAGAGGGAGGTGGGGGATGGTGAAGCAGGGCCTGTCCCCTGAAAAAATGCTGGTTTAGTGTTTTCTTTTGATCCTTTGTGGACTGTTTTTCTGTTTTGACCATGCAAGTTCGATGTTTCTACACGTTTATGAAAACTTAGGAGGAATCCACGTACATACATGTGAAGATATAGATATTGGTCCCTGTCAGTACTTCAAATGCTCAGATGAGTGAAAATTAGAATATGGAGCTTGGAAACTCAAAAATGTGGAAGCTTGAATGGAACAGAACAAATGCAAAACCTGCTTTTTGCAGGGGGGGAGCAAGCCCACCTGCAGCCATCCTGTGAGGGGTACATCCCCAGCTAATTATATCAACTTAGAGATCATACCACAGTGGGGAAGGGAGAAAAAGTCCCCAGTATACCACAGTCATGCACAGTGAAGGTGCATGCCATTTGAGCTTCTGAGTTTTTTGGTTCAGTCTTCTAATTTTCACTCATCTGGCCATTCTGGTACTGATAAGGCCATACATAACTATGTATATATACATACGCTCGTATATAAAAACTCGTTCAGCTTTACCTTCATGTAAGTACTGCAGTGTGTGTGAATTTTAAAGGGGAGAGTGCAATCATAATTTCAGTGGCAAAAAAAAAAAAAATTCCAGGGAAATATGCACGACTTTTTTTCTGTTGTAATCACTCTGTAAACTCAGTAAAGTAACTCTGTAAAGAAATACTCTGGATCATTGTTGCATAGCTAAGCCTGAGCAAGTGTGATAATACTTTAAATAGAAATGGAGTATAATGTAAACTATCTGCATTTGGTCTACCATTCTTTGCTCCTGACTCATATCTAACCCTTTAATTTCACCCAGAGAAAGCCCACATGTACTTGTGGAGGTCATGTAGATTCAGCAGAGACCAACCAAGAACCAAACCAGAGAGCCCCTCTGGGAGTCAGCAATGCCAGTGTGCCACTCGTGCATTTAGTACCAGTGTGTAAAAGATGATTCACTCCCCTGACCAGACTACATTATAAAAAAAATCATTATGGAAGTAAGTGTGTTCATTTACAAATGGCATCTAACCTGGTATCATAGCCTTAACATTTTTCAGAGCATCTGCACTCTAAAAGGCCAACACCAAGCAAACCACTGTACTTCAGCCAAGGTGCAGTACATCTGAGAAAAAAAAATTAAAATATGTAGATGCTTTACTTCTGATGACCATGGCATTTTAGAAAACCTCTACACTGCTGCTGTCCCAAGCTTTGTATCCACAGATGAACACATAATGCAATGCAGAATATCAGACTTGTGACAGTGAAAGGCCTGTGAAACACCTACATTTGGTTCTTGTGTACAAACGGTCATGTCACTTATCTTTTGAGACTAAAACCTTTGAACAGTGAAAATGCATCCAACAGTGGATTTCTATCCTTAAGAATTATAGTGCAGCTCTGTGCTGAATTTGACAACTCAGTTTTATTTGCTTGACACCATGGCACTTGAACATCATGGGTTGGGAGGGTAGCTTAATGGTTAAGGTGTTTGCCTTACAAACACAAGGTGCAGGGTTTGAGTCTCACAAGGGATAATTGGCTAGGCTTAAAATGGCTCGCAAGGGCAGTTAGCTTAGTACTAAACTATGAACATCAAAATATATATTTTCTGGACAACTTCATTAGAGTTTTACTAATGACTTAATAGCTCAGTAAAGACATTTTGGACCAGTGCTGCACTCTACATCCTGAGTAAAACTCGTACACCCAAACAATGGAAAGAATATATGCAAAATTGCAGGCTAACATGAAGTATGAACCAGTAGAATGAAAAATGTCACTTTCCTTTTGAGAGCTTTGCATACTGAAGAAATGTACCTCCACTTGGAAACAATGAATAATGCAACATGGCTTCTGCCCCATAAACTCCGGGAATTGCATATATCTTTTTATATATAGAAGCCAAATCCTCCTTTGAAAGGGCATAATAAAGCTTTCAGGGAACTATAATAAGACAACTATGTATATAAAAATGACCCAAGGCTGCTGTTCACCCCTTATTGTCAGTGCAGCTAAGTTCTGATTTTGATCCCAACTGTTAGGATGTTTACTTCTGCTATGACAGCCTCCCACTGTCAGTTTGCATGAAAGACCCGAAGGGCTTGTCACTCAAACCTGTGTTTAAGCAACTTAACTGAGGTTCCTAATGGCTTGAACTGACTGAAGTTGCCCCGAAGCTTTGGAAGCTTGCTTCCTTGTTTTATCCTTGGCAGGATAAAACCATATAGCAAAGGCTACTGCAGCAGTGATCATTTGAATGTCTGCTGTTATGGTAGGTGTACTTGTACAACTGTACTTTTTCTAGTGAAAATGTGATATTTTCAATGTTGACCTGACAAAACATACGTACACTTCAAATTCTGCTGACTGCCAGATTGTGCATTGTCATGTCTAGGGCTAACCATTCAGGTGTATTGCCCTAGAAATTTTGTAAAAATATCTTGAGTTATTACTGTCATTTTAATTTGGGGTTAAGTTCAGGCCAGAATAGTCTGTTGAAAATTGACAACTGCAACATTTGCACAACAGTCAGCTGAAAGCAAAGGTTTAGCTTTCGCTTCTCTTCAGAATAATAATTAAATGTCACAAGCATAAATGTATAATGTGCTAACTTCAGAACTAAGAGTATTTATTTCTGTATACAAGCAGGAGTTATGTAACATATAGTACATACATGTGTGCAAATATTTCAAGCATGGGCTAGTTGAAAGAGTTGTTCCCATAACATGTGTCCAGACTGTTCTTAAAATTATTTAAACTAGTGCTTGTTCTAATGTAATTTGATAGTCTATTCCATGCATCAACAGCTCTCTGAGAACCAATTAGTACACTTCTCATTCCTATAGAAACTTCTGCATAGGTTGTCTGATGATTCTCAACTACTTTTTTATATAACAGCAAACATTCCCAGAGGTAGTTGTTTCTAAATGCATTGTATACCTGAATAATGTCTCCTCTTAAATATCTGTATGAGACACTGTACAAGTTCAGATATTTTATTCTTTCATAATTAAATTTTCACATCCATGGATGCCCTTGGTATATTTCTGCTGTACTCTTTCCGGTTTACTCATCCTTGTTTTCTTATTAGGTTTCCATAAATCTATTTATACAACCTATAGTTCTATGACTCATTTAACCAATTGGTTGATATGATTAGAAGAACTCAGAGCTAGATATACCCGTATACTAAGGTCCTTAAATGGATCTACAGTTTGTCACAGTGTTGTTGTGTCTTTTGGCTTTTCCCTGTTAGGGGTCACCACAGCGGAACTCCAGTTCTCTAATGATTGGTAGTTTATTTTTACGTGCCGAGTTACTAGCCCTGACACACAACCTTCAACAAAGGTACGCCCATTCGCGCATGTCTTCACACACAAGACGCTCTAGCTGAAAATCGAACTGGACAGCATTGCAGTGTGCTGTATTCAATATTTCAATTTGTGTCCTAAATCTCATGTGTATTTACCTGTTTATCAGCATATTATTCTCCTGTGCCCAAATGATCCAGTTAGTGAAGTTCTTTTGCGGACTTGCCGTATCTGTAACGCACATGATCAGTTTATTCAGTTTCTAGTCATCTGCATAGACTATAGAACACCTCAGAGGAAAATGATAGGTCTGAAAGATACAATCTAGACATGTATTGGCCCAGGATGGAACCCTGTGGGAAATCTCTGACTGTAGCAAAGAATTTCACCTGTCCAGTTGCTGTATACCTGCCATGTCCTATTTGTAAGCCATGCAGCTACCCAACTTCTCGAGTATATCAATACCTAGCTGTTCCAATTTGATTAGTGTTTTGTGTATGACCCTATCAAAAGATGAAGCTGAATGTATATAAATTGTATCACAAAACTATTTTTCATTAATAGCTATTATATTGTTATAAAACATCATATTACAGGTGGTAATAGACCTGTTTTCAACAGATGCATGTTGATGTATTATTTCAATTTCTAGTCTTTCCAATTCTGACAATAACTTATCCAATATTACCCTCTCCATTATTTTTCAACAATATGAAAGTAGACCCACGGTTCTGCATGACTCTGGGTTTGTCCTACTTTCCATTCCCTTAAAGACAGGATTAATAAGTGCATGTCTCCAATCTTGAGGAATCTCCCCATATTTATATGATCTAGTGAGTAATAGATAAAATGGTACTGTTAGTTCTTGCTGAAGTGTTCTCTGGTCATTATTACTAATTCCATCTCCTCTGTGTACTTTGTTTAGATCCAGATTATGTAGTTTTTTTCAGTATAATCTAGTTTGATTTCAGTATCTGTGGCTACCTGGATGCCACTAGGACAACTTGTCACCCTCTTTGTAGAAAGATTGTTTTTGCATAAGATTTTGTAAATATTTTGCTCCTGGTGCCATGGAAGGACTAGCCATTTGGCAGTATAAACCTTAGCTCTATACAGTTGTCACTGTTGAATTGACGCCCTGACCCCTTGTGCAAAAATGGGAAAAAGTGGTTGTGGATGGATCCATGATCTGTTTGAAAATAAATTTTAGAATCTATACACAGTTTATCAATATGTATGTCTTTATTCCTTCCACATCTTGTGCCTCTATAAAATGGTTTCCTGTTATGCTCAATATGTCTATATACACTTTCTTCACATTTTTCATAATCTTCTCACAATATCATTTTGTCCAGCTTTTCAGTTTTCAAAGCTGCAGTTCGACCTTTTTTCAATTTATTATTTTTGTCTCTCTCCTTGAGTATCTTGTTATAGAAATGTATCCTCTTGACATTGTGTGCCTGTTAAAAACACAACTACAATCCACGAGTTCAAGAATCCACTGGTTGGGTGATCTAACTAAACAAACTAATATACTTTTTTAAAAAAAACTGATTTATTATGCTGAAAACAGTTGAGCGCTTTCATCTAATCTAATTACACTTCATCAGAACTGATCTTTCAGAAATTTCTTGCCTTAAAACTTTTTCTGATAATTTCTAATATCCTCCCTTTATATATTACACTTTTAGTGCAACTCTTACTAATTATAATAATTGGTATTCTGTGTCTGCACTTATTTAATACCTTTGTATTTGCCATCATTGATAACCCTTTCTTCCTATTCCCTTTCTATTTTTCTCTCGTTTATAAAGAAAAAAAAATTTTTATACCCTTCTAGTTCCATTCTAGAGTTAGTTGAAAATGTCTGAAGACTTCTGGTTTTAAAAAATGTACAGCTTGTGGTCATAAAATACCAGTGTTGGATACTCGCACTAAATGCCTGTTGTCTGGGCTGTGCACATCTAGACTGGAGTTGTGACATCTGCAAAGCTTTCAGTCTTAGAGCTCTGACAGAGTGAAAAAACAGATTTTAAGAGATTTCTTCTAAAATTGTCAGAAGCATCATGTGTAGGGATCAAACCCCCAAGAAATCAGACAAAAAAAAATGTAAAAGTGTTCCCTGGATCCGACTTCCGCTTTGGCTCTTGGTTCAGAAACCTGAACAGTCTTCTTGGATCAGATCCCCACCATTGGTCTTGGATCCATTTTCCTCTCACCTGCCTTCTCCCTTCTTGGATAGGTCTCCTAGGCACCATCATTCAAGACCACCTTCGACAGCATCTTCCACAAGTCCGACCGAAGCCGATGTGGACAGGATGATGAGGAAATTCCTCTCAAAGCAAATTGAGATGAGAGGAGTTCTGGCTCCAACCCCATCAGGTCTAGAGACCTTTGTTAGTACTACCCCACCAATACTGGCTCCTTCTCCAATCCAACCTTTGGTTTTGGAGAAGTTGGATCCAAAAATTCTGGAGTCCTCTACATTGGGATCTGCAGATCATATTTTTGACTCTGGTGACATCCGAGTGGAATGGCTCAGAGCACTTCACAGCCAGATTACTCTTGGAGGTGTAGTTTCTGTGCCAGGTCTGGGGTGTTGGAGTTGACTGTGAAATTGTTGGAGCTATGCCCCTCAGAGCTTTGGCAATTGGATAGCTCAGCTCTGACTCCTTACTTGGGTACTCTGCCTTTGGTATGCGGGAGCCGACAGACTGGAAAGCATGTCTTTTTGCAAATTTTGGTTTCTTTCTCCGAGGTATTCTTTTGAGGTGGTGGAGAGAGCTTTCTCTGTTCCTAGAGTCAGGATGTCCTCTTTGCCTTTGTCTTTCCAACCCCATTCTTCTCTGCATCTTGAGCTTCAACTTCCTGTACCATGGGGGCAGCCAGCCCAGATAAGTCACCAGGATACCCAACAGGATATAAGAATTTTTTTCAAATACTTCTCTGTAGCATCCCACCAAAGAAAGTCCAAGAAAAAGAGCAAGAGGAGGCACTTGGACTCTCCATAAGATTCTGTCAAACAGGATACCAAGTTTGATGGGGGGGGGGGGGTTCCTGTATGTCTCCACCTGATGTCTCCTTTGGAGACGTTCTAGAACTTTAAAGCAAAGGGGTGGTTGGTCTCCCAACTATCCTTCCTAAGAGAAGTCTGTATTCCTGGAGGCCTTTGGACCTGGCCCTTCGATCTCCTGGGTGACAGCACCCACCTACGAGCTCATTGATTTAGTCTCTTAATGGATGTGGGAGGAACCTGACACCAGTGAGCCGATCCCCAAGAGACCAGAAAGAATCCTGGGACTGCCAGAGTTCTTGAGCAAGGGAGTACCAGTTGATGACATGGTTGTAGCAGCAGACATAAAGAAATAGCTAGCAGAACAGAGTTGCTCTGTGCACCCCCTAACAGGGAGTCTAGGGGGTTGGACAGATTTTGGAAGCATGTATATGCTTCAGTGATCTTTGCCCTATGGTTGTTGAATTATTTGACACACTTCACAACCCTCCTGAGGGATTTGATTAAGGAACTTACCAGATCCCTGTCTGGGACCATATCTTCTTAGACAGAGAACATTGTTACCTTGCATTTGGCTACACTCCAATCCATTTCAAACTTGTCCATGAGACTCATCTTGCATGCAGCTGAAGGTTCCTCATGGGCGGTGGATTCAGGCATTTTCATCATGAGGCAGGCCTGGATGCACTTGTGTGGTTTTGCAGAGCCCTTCAAGTCTTCCTTCATCATTGCTGCCTTTGATGGAAGTTCTTTATTTGGCCGCAACATAAGACACATGCTCCAGATGTTAACAGGAAGGTAAAATCCTGCCTGCTGTGGACATATGTTTTTCGACCCCTCAATGGACTTTTCTTAGGAACCAATGAGGAGGACAAAAAATGTGGTTCAGAAAGTCCCAGGGTCCCTTTCAAGATCTACGTGGACGTGGTTCCCCCCGGGGCAGACGTGGAATGCTAATATAAGATACTGTCCATGCAGCAGAGGTGGTTTGCAGAACCAGGGATATAGAGACCTTCTCTGACGGATACTACCAGCTCTCCTGAAAGACTCAACTGTCAATCTCCGGAGGCAGTTGGAGGTCATTTCTCTCTGTAGCAGAGAGCCTGGCTGGCAATTACAAAAGATTCATGGGTGCAGAGGATTACCTGAAGAGTTTATATAATGCCCTTTTCCCTACTACCCCTTTTGATGGTAAACAAAATCCAAGATATTCTACCCAATCAGAGGGAAATAGCACTAGAAATAAACTGCTATAAAAGTTATCCAAGATGTCCCCCAGACCAAAGTGAGTTTGGACCTTACTCAGCATTCTTTTTAGTGCCTAATAACATAGAACTGGAGACCAATTTTGGGTCTCAGCGGTCTGAACAAGTCAGCTCAGTACACTAAGTTCCTGATGGTCATAATTCAGTCCATTCTACCTTTTCTGCACAAAGATGGCTGTACGTACTCAATAGATCTTCAGGATGTGTACTATATCAACATTAACAGATGATCCAGGAGATAACATTTCCAGCTGGGAGCCAGTCATTACCAATTCAGAGCTCTGCCCTTTGGTCTCATCACAGCCCACAGAGTGTTCACCAAGTGTATGGTGGCAGTAGCAGCTCACTTGAGGCTAAAGGGATTCTGGTCATTTCCATATTTAGACTGGCTTATAACTACTCTGAGTAGGCATCATCTGATCAAAACATGATACTATGTACTGCAGTTATGCAGTCCCCTGGGAATTACCATCAATCACAAGAAATCTCAACTTTAAAATTGGAGTTCATCAGAGCCTTGTTCAATACAGTAGCTGGCAGCCTCTCTCCCTCTATCAAGGATTTAAACTATTCGATTCCAGTTCAAAAAGATCATTCAAAGTTCTCTTTCTGCTGGACTGATCCTTCAAGCATTGGGGTCAATGTCTGCTGCAATATTTTTGTTACCATTAGCAGAATACCACATGAGAATCCTTCAGTGGGTCTTAGCAACACAGTGGTCCATTCTTCCTCAACCTTCAACCAGCCAGATCAAGATAGCACAATTTTGAAAGATTTACCTCCTATGGTGGATTTACTCTTGTCAGATATTAGAAGGTTGTTTGGCCTCATCCCAAGGCCATAGTGACCACAGATGCTTCCCAGATCGGGTGGGGGGGAGGGGATTTATTAGGAAAAACTGTCCGAGGCACATTGTCCCCAGAAGAGGGGACATTTCAGTGTTCTGGAAAGGAGAGCTGTCTTTCTAGCATTGCAGGCCTTCCAAGATGCACTCGCCTCTGGTAGTATTGTGATTCAGATGGACAATGTTGGTAGTCTGGTACATAAACAAGGGGAAACCAAATCTTATCCCATGTTGAGAAGCCATGGGAGTGTGGCAATAGGTGATCTCATATAATTGGTTTCTGATAGCAATAGCCAATCCCAGGAAATCCAACATGATTGCTGACAAGCAGGTCTATTCTAATGCCTCATGAGTGGTCACTCAATATGAAGGTTGTGGAAAGGATTTTCCACTAATACGGACAACCATACTGCAATCTCTTTGCATCTCCCCACAACAATAAATGCAGCAAGTTCTTTGCCCTGATCCCCCTGCTAGGGGAGTCACCAAGGGATGCTCTACTGTAGGATTTGCCCCACCCAGTCTCATTAAATCTATCCCCCATTACTTGTAATTTGCAAATTTCTTCAGAAAGCATTTCAATTGAAGAGCACAATTGCCCTAATCAAATCTGATGAGGCCAATAAGAGGTAGTTTCCTTTTCTTTGGTCTCATTTGATTTGTCCCCCATGGATTCTGGATCTAATTTCAGACCTGTGTCACCTGACAGACATGACACCTCACATATTCCAGGCTTAAAGCTGACTGCATGGTTTCTCCACTTCCTTTGATTGCTAGACAGCCTACACTCACCTCCCCTGTCCTCTACATTATTTTATCCTCCCACAAAGCTTCCACTAGAAAACTTTGCAAAGATAAATGGAAAAGATTTGCTTTTTTGGGTGCAGCAGGAAGACCTTGATCCCTTTTCACCACCAATACATAAAGTTCTTGTGTTTTTAGGTAGTTTTCAATGAAGGTTCTAGCTCTTCTACTGTTAAAGTGCAATAAGCTGCCATTTTCACATAGGAGTAAATCATCTTGGGTTCTTCCAAAATTTGTAAACCCTTTCTAAGAGGACATTTTCTTAGACCCCAGTTAAGACCCCACTCCTCCATGAGATTTAAATATTGTTTTACAATCATTGACACAATCTCCATTTGAATTTTCATCTAAGTGTTAACTGAAATGTTTGACTTGGAAAAAACTCTATAGTGGCAATTACCTCATCTAGAATAGTCTCCTTGTTCGATTTTTCGTAAGGATAGGGTATCCTTATGAACCAGCCCCTCCTTTCTTCCTAAGGTAGTGTCAGAATCCAGCATTAATCATTTTGTCAACCTTCCATTTATCTTTCCAAAATTTTCCAGCAAAGGAGAGGATATGTTGCACCTTTTGGATGTCAAAGTAAGCTTTGTCATTCAGACGTTACACCACAGTGTAAACTGAACGACATTTTGTTTCTCCGACCTCAGTGTGCAAAACATCACAAGAAGCATTACAACCGACATTACATCACAGCAAACCATTACAGACATAACACCCAAAATATTTTAGTAATCTGAGTACATTATTGCACAGAATTCCAGCAGTTTTCAGTATTGCACAAGAAGGCTAGTTTCACATCAGTTGGTTTATTGCACCAAAATATGAGATGAGACTAGCATTTGAGTTCTTGCACAAAAATGGCTTCTCATCAACCTAGATCTCTATTGCACCTGATGGCCATCACCATGCATGTTAGTGGAGCTAAAGTAGACTGGTGGCCTGTGGAAAGAACTTCTTTAATTTTGGGGGTTTTGCACCTTGTACTGCGATAGCACTTGCCAAATGATAGAAGGAAAACAGTCCATGGGTGGGGTGAGTGAAGTCCCTGACTATTTTAGTGGCTCTGCTGAGATGCTGAGAAAAGTGTAGGTCCTGACTAGATGTTCAGACTGTTGGTTTTATCTTCACAGAACCAGAAATTTAAGGAAATCAGGAAAGGTTTTTCTTTTTCAGAATCAGAACTGAACAAACCAGTTTCTAAAGTGACTTCAGCTAAATGGTTAACCGATTGATTGTATTTCCTTTGTTTATGAAAAATTGGGAATGTCTTTACCAAAACCACCAAAAGCTCATTCCATCAGGTCTATGGCAACTTCTTTGGCTTTTCTATTTAGATCCCCATTGGATATTTGTGCAGCTACAACTTGGGCTAATCCTCACCTTTATTGCTCATTACAAATTGGATCTGGTCTCTTGGGGAAGAGCAGCCTTTGGCTGAGTGGTGCTCAGGAATAGCCTTCCTTCGAGTACTCCTGGGATATAGGTAGCTGGGGACTCTGTCCCAACAGTTTAGAAATGCATGAAAATGACATCAGATAGTTAAGTACTCACCATAACATTCATTCTGTGTTGTACACTTTCATTCTTCCTCAACTTCCGTCCCTCCATGTTGAACTTTTGGAAGGCTTCAACGATGCTGAAGGAACAAATGTTCCTTTATTTAAGCTCCAGATGCTGTTCTCTATTTGTATTATGCTGACAGGCTTAAGTGCAGCAAACAAGATCGGAGGTATTTTGGGTGTCCGGGGCATTATGAGTAGGGGAGGAGCTTGAGAGTTTGTGTTTCACAAGCAGGTGAAAGAGGCAGAGTTGGATCCGAACCCAACAGTTGAAAAAATAAAATGGGCAACACAGATGTAACATTATGGTGAGTATGTAACTTTTGTTTATATATTCCAGGGTTGCCTTTGTTAGTTTCACAATCTGTAGAATTGGTGTCATCACTGAGCAATGCAATAATCACAGGTCTCATAACTATCTTTAATCCCTATCATATCCCCCAAGCCTGATTTTTTTTATTTTGTTAGAATGTCCGTTAAGGTAAAAATATGTACACCCTGACAGAACTGGTTTCCAGTCATTGTTCTTTAACCATGTTTCACAAACAATAACATCAGTCTTGTGGGAATGTAGCAAATTTAAAAAAAAAAAAAAAAACTTTAATTCTCCCAGCATTAACAACCATTGATGCATCGAATGTTACATGTGAACTGTTAAATTTTCAACCTGGCAAAAATCCTGCCTTGTGTTTGTGGAAACATCTGCAGCAAAAATGGTCTTCCCTGATGTTGACAAGTGCACACCATCTTGTCTGAACATGCTCCCCCAAAATTAGGCTTGGATGATCTACACATTTTCATTTTTTAAAATGGGGCATTTTTTTCCGTGTAAGTATTTACTCAAAAATCTTCTCTTTCATGGATACATGACACACTATATGTGATTGGTGAAAAATGCGTCCTAATGCCTGTACAAGCTGTACTCCCTAAGAGGACTGTAAATTCCCTGCTACAGAGTGTCCTTGTAGATGAGATCATTTGTACAGACATGATTAAAAACAGCACCTTACTTACATACATTACAGAATTCTAAGGCCTGCCTCACATCCGCTATTTTTACTCCTGACAAAACCGCACTATTCCAATGTTAGGTATCTCTTCTACAAATATAAGCATCAGTTTCTCTAATCGAATCGCCAGTTACAAGAATATCTTTTCTGACCAGATCTGAAGAATCTTCAACTTCTAATTCAGAAATACCTGCTCTCAGTTTGTTACAAAGGGAGTGATCTTAATCACCATTAGTCTTAACTCATTCAAGCCTGTAGCACCTTTTTTGTAGACTTCCAGTTAACACCCATAACTCTGTATGGCATCCAGAGCTTTCTTGGGTCCGACTTTTTAACTGAGACTTACCAGCTTATAGTAGGCAAGATCAGAAAGGGTAAGGATTTATTAATAAAATGACACTGATTGTTAATCTAGGATGTTCCACAGTAGAAAAGTTTTATCTTCTGCTTTTTAAGTTAATTTTTCAGAAAATCCTCTAGCATGCAAGGTCGCTTATAGGCTGTAAGAGGTGTGATATTCCAAGCCACATGGGCGTTAATCCTGCTGTTTTCATTGCTTATTACGTTTGCAAGCATACAATTCTTATCCAGCTGACTTTGTGCAGTCCACTGAGGCATGTTGCCAATGTCTGTTCCTTTTTTCTTACAGTAATGTTCAATTCTTCCGTGTTCAGTTTTGATTTCTTCCTTTCCACTGCCCATGCCTGTTTTTTTCTACCCCTCTTTTGGAAAAATGCCTTTTTCTGTAGGCTGAAGGTTCTTTGATAGAACATAACGTTATTCCGTGCAGCCTATGTGTTATTTGGGTCTATATTAGAACACCAAACTTTCAAAATTTCGAGTGTTCTAATATCGACCTGTTTTCAGCGAATGCTGAAAATATCGAAGAAACAGAAAAACAATTTTTTTCCCTAGGGAAATAATTTGGTTGTCCATTTCTGCTGCTTCGGTATTTTCAGTGCTGTGGTTGAAAGTTACGGGTTGGGTTCAGGTAAGTGTGTGATTGTGTGGACATGAGGGTTAGGGCGCGGGTGACGTGACTGCAGTAGTGACTGACCGTAATAAGTGGATAGTTAGTGGTGTATGTATAGTTTAGTGCAGGGTTAGGTGTAAGGGTTTAGGTGTATGTGTGTGGATTGCTGTTTGGTGTGCTTGTGTTGTGTGTGTGTTCTCTATGTTCGATGTTTTAAATTTTCAATTACTAGGGTTCGATATTAGAACACTTGAAATTTTGAAAGTTTGGTGTTCTAATATAGACCCGTGTTATTTAAGAAGACAGTGCCCTCTTTAGTACGTATTTCCTCTGCTTTACAGACATTTATCAGGGTTTTTTTTCCTTATTTGTTGTGAACGTCCTCCTTTTCTTTTTTTTCTTCTAGATGTGACTCTTCAGATTACTGAATACTTGTGTCCAGAATTCCAAAGTTGTCTGTGGCATTATCTTGTTTCATATAGATTAATTGCGTGATCTTTACAGACAATAGACGCGTCCTTTCCTAAATGTGTTCTATTTGCTGTTTACCCAGCATTATTTATTTCATCAGTCTAGTCGTTAGTGCGTTTAACAGCAGTTCTCTAAGCTGTCACTTGCACAAGTGCAATCGTTATCCGTTAAGTCTAGATTTACCACTAGTATGGTAAACAAATCTGACTTTTGACATGAACACAGATTACTAGTGTCATCAGGTGTTTACCTTTAAATATACAAAGCATTTATTACACTGAACAAGATATTTGTGCTTTAACAAATCATTAATGGAATACTCATTTAAGGAATCCATATTCCGCTGCAGATGACCAAATGAATTCCAAGTGAGAGAGAAAATCAGTAACCACAGAATTCAAAGAGAACTTAAATCAAAGAAAAGATCACTCAAACAATATACAACTAAATATTAAAACATCACTCAACATACAACTTAATATTAAATTAAGTACAGTAAAGCTGTTGCTCTGACCGTACAAGTTGTGAATGTGTAAAAAGCTGGAATCTTTGTTGTGGCATAAATAAGACACATTTTCCTTTAAACTTCAGGGTGCATTTGCTGCTATGCCTTTTATAAGAGCTGTTTGTAAAAATATTTTTTATGCTGAACACTCGCGGTGGTGGTGCTGCAGTAATTCGGCACGTAATAATCAACTACCAATCATTAGCGGACCGGAGTTCCGCTGTGGCGACCCCTAACCGGGAAAAGCCGAAAGACACAACAACTCCCTAAACATTTTATGGAAAAATGCAAAGCTATTTGAGACTAACATTTGTAAGGAGGAAGCAGAAATGTCAGTTTTGGGACAGTACATTGGAAATGGTTAGTGGAACACGAGTTAGATGAGTGGCGCAGTACAGCAGTACCCAAGACTTCTGTCATAGGAAAACTTAATAACCACCTCTGTACTTGTCAGTATGTGAAATATAGATATCGGTCAATAAAAGTGTAGGGTAATAAAAGCAGAGTCCAAACGCTGCTTTATTACAACATGCAAGACAAAAGAAAACAACCCCCCCCCCCCCAAAATGTAACTAATGGAAAACAAATGAACGTACTAGGCATAAACAAGTAACTGGGGAAAGGAACAGACTGAAATGAGATGTCAAAATCCTGTAAAAGAATAACATCTTGGTAAAATGCATTATTTTTACTTTATATTTTCAAGATGCTCTCTGCTTTACAACACTTGTGTTCTTCTGTTATGTTCTCTGCTTTACAACACTGTGTTCTTCTGTTTGTCTTTCGGCTTTTCCCGGTTAGGGATTGCCACAGTGGAACTCAGGTCCACTAATGATTGGCAGTTGTTTTTTATGGTGTCGAGTTGCCAGTCCGACACCCAACCTTCAATGAAGGCACGCCCATTCAATGCATGTCTTTCGAATGCCCACTCGACCGCAGGGAGGACATGCAGACTGCACACAGAAAGCACTCCCAATCCAAGCCGAGAATCGAATGGGCAACATCGCTACCGCTGCACCACCTGTACCAGAAAGAATTAATAGCATTCCATGTATACTGTTTAGTATAATAGAGGAAACTTATAAATATTCATTTCTCAGTAATATTGCAAATATAAGCTACTGTGTATGTAAACAGCCTGTATACAATAAATTGCTGAAAAACACTGAAAGGAAAACCATGCATTAAATAAGCAAGAGTAATGTTGACATCAATCCGGTTACAACTCCGACTGATCTGTACTCATAACCACTTTACATGAGGTAAGGGAAGTGGCATATATACACCTGGATGGAATGGTGCCTCAGTGGCTGAGGTTTCTACCTTATAACGTAGGGGTTCTGTCCTGACCACTACATTTTTTTTTTGTTACTCAATTTTTCTCCGGTATTTGATTTATTGCCTCAGAAAACACATGGTACTAAATTTTCCACATACATTGGCTATACCCTTGCCTTAGCAGCCTGCTTCATGATATGCATCATGGTTGAAAATATCCACTATGGAGCAGCTAAATATTCTTTTTCTCACTTGGACATGGAGTTTATGGAGGGAGTACTGTTGTGTACAAGTGCTTGGCTGCATTTTGGCAGCATGTTTTGCTTTTCCCATGCATTCTTTTCTTGCACGTACATGAGTGTGTTGGTGCAGAAGGTAGAACAGAATGTTTAGGTGGCAATAGTGCTTTAGATTAAATGACATTTGAGTTCCATGTATGTACTCTACTGTTTATAGGAGTGAGTTTACAGGTGTGAGTGAGATGAAAGTGGAGCCAGTTCTGTATTGTCTTGCTGTGGGCAATGTAAAATACTTTGCGATGCAACACTATATAAAGAAATGGCAATATAAATAGGAATGAAAGAAGTGTACTAATGTAAGCTTCTGCTCGGGTAAAGGTTTATTTGTAGTTGTGCATGTTAATTTTTCAAAGACTGGTTGTAGTTTAAAGTTTATAAACTTATTTCATCATAGGCAGTGACATATTTTCAGCATGGTATTTCTGATTTGCAAACACTTCAGTGCAAATGAGTTTGTTACATATTTGACTGTATGTTTAAAAGTGGTATGAAAACATTCACATATCCCTTATAAGACACAACAGTTTCATCAGTGTTCTGCGAGATTTGACATGTTTTGTAAAAACACATTCCACCATGGCTGGTGATGCACTTTATTGCAGTATCTCATGGGTAGGTCCCTTTGAGAGTATTTTCTCAGGTTAAGAAATGGCTTTTATGCTTTCTTGCATTTTCAGTTAACAGTCTATCCTGTAAAGTAAAGCTGTAGCGACATCAATATGCTAAGGAGACGGCAAGAGAACTCATTATCACATTCTTGTCATTTGAGATTTATTTTGCTTTCTCTCTAGGGGAAATGCATTAAGCAATGTTTTTTCCCCCTGTTTTATATTCTGTAAACACCTTTGCAATCACAGATCACACTACTGTCTCCTGTTTATTGCAGTAAAAAGGAGAACATGTACATGCTTGACAATTTAAATAGCTTTTTAAATATTGTGTAAATGAAATGTCCTAATTACCTTTATTTCTCCTATCTAGCTTCCCTGACTGACTCCATGCATGTTTCAGTATTGTGAGCTAGTAAGGCAAATCCTTGCATCTTGTAATAAAATACATTTACTTGTATACATTTGTCATTAATTAGGTTAGTAACACAGGTTTATAGAATACAGTTCACATTCTGTGCCGTTGGTTATCCTTTTATCCTTTCCTAGTTCAGCAGGACAGAAGTTGATCTCATCTTGTACGTCATATTCATTCTTTTGGTTTTATGTCATTCTGAGTCTGTCAGTTGTCATAATTTTATCTGTAAGAGCAACAGATGACTGATATATGCATACAAATATGTATATATATATATATATATATATATATATATATATATATATATATGTGTATTTATGGTGCTGAATATTTGGTTAGAATTTTAGAAAAATTAACAAATGTGTGCATATGTCTTAAGACACTATATTATCCAAATAGATTGGTCTTACTGATACTAATTAGCATCTAATGTATTTCTTGTGGCTTCAGCGTAGTCTGTTATATAACTCCTTATACCCAGGTTCTTTCTCTTGTCCCTTTGAAGTACTAGTGAGGAAACAGTGACCAGGTCCACAAAGGTCTGCCAGTTGTGTATATGATTAGTACATTTTAAGGATCTGGCTGCTGTACTGATGTGCTGCTTGACTGTGTGGGATAAACAGCATAATGTAGCAGCTCATAGCAACTGCAGGGCTCGTCCTCCATAATTGGTCCTCTTTTATAAGTGTTTCACTTCACTCTGACTTCGTACATTGTATTTGCACCACATGCATGAAGGCTTTGTAGACTAGAACAAGAAGTGGGTTTGTCATGCCTGGAGGTTTGATAGGTTAATTAGAAGTGGGCCTTATCCACCAAATACTGGGAAGCGGTAACATAAACCGAGCACTTAACCTATGGTAATGAAACAGCAACACCACCAAATGTAAATTACTTGGAACATTTAATATTTATGCTGACATTTTACTTGGCCAAAAGGTGCTAGTAGATGCAACTTCAAAAAAAGTTTTGAAAAAAACATGTTTTGCTTTACTGTGCTTTGTCATTTTGCCAACACAAGAAATGGTTGTAGGATTATCTTACTTAGTTGGGGTGCTGTTGTAGTGACACCTGAATGTTGCAGTCCTTATTACAATATGTACTTCCATATGGTGTGTATAAATTATGAATAGCCAGAATGAATGTAATTGGAGCATTGCTGTAGCGAGTGATTGACAGCGAGGTTGTAAACAAACCCCATCGAATGGAGGGATGCGAATATGTTTTGGAACATGAAAAATCAAATGCGTTTTAGATAAGGGCCTTGTGCACTTAACACTTTAATTGAAATCTCTAGGATGTAGCCACAGCTCAGGGAAGGGGGATTATTCTTACCATGCAGTGTGCGCTCTAACTCTTACATAGACGCTTTTGGTGAAAGAACAGTATTTGGTATGAACAGTGAGGGAAGAGCAATAATTATTTTGGAACTTTGTAGCAAATGATCACTAAATACTGCTGTTACAGCCAACTTAACTACGGAGTTAAACCAATCTAAGTTAACATGGACTTCAGAAAGATGGGCAGTGTCACAAGGAAGCAGTAGCAAGAAGACATGATGGTACTGCGCATGAGTGGAGGGAACATGGCATACTAGACAAGCGGTCGTGGGGACCATAGAATGCCTAGGCATATACACCTTTAAGTAGACTTACTTGAAATTTCTTGCTCTTCAGTGTTCACCTCTGAAATCGAGCAGTCCATATGTGATAACTTTGGTGTTATTGTGTACGTACCCATCCAGTAATCAAAAGTAGCTTTAAAGGTAACCAGAATCCTACTTTGGCTTGTAGTGGTAACTGCTTCCATAGGCAAAGAATATGTTGAGTTAGGAAACTGTCCCTCCAATGAATCTTATTTCTTTGTTGATGTAGATTTATGTTTGAGTGTAGAGCAACTAGTTTTGTGAAGAAATAGGAGGTCGAGTAGGACTAGGGCCTTCATGGCTCGAAATGTGAGACAAGTTACTTCTCAGCAGCCTGTAGATTACTGAATAGGAGGAGAGTCGTGATAATCTACATAGCGTAGTTTAAGAATTTAAGACCTTTAATTATCTTATTTCTATTGTGAATATGCTTGGATCTGTACATACGAAAGGGGGCATTGTATTCAATGATTGGTATTATAAGGGATGTGTAAATGCCAAACAGGAGAGGTCCCAGATCTGATCCTGGTGGCACCCCACTAGTTAAAATTTTACACTGAGGGAAACGGCAACTTTCACAACTTGGAATCATTTGGGTAGCCAATTTGCAATCTGGTGGGCAATGTATGAGCTTATAATTTCTTTTTTTGAAATACCAGCATGAGGGACAGCATAAAAAAGCTTTAGTCAGATTGAGATGGGCTGTATGTATAGAATGACCACTGTTTACATCCTCTACAGCCATTTCAAAAAAAAAAAGCTTCCTACATTCAGGACACCAGACCTGCCATTCACAAAACCAAACTGACTGGGATCTATAGATCTTTTAGGCTGCCTGTCTGTGTAAGTGGGTTCTGCCTTAACATGTTTCGTGGCTTTGCATATAAGGCTGGTGAGGTTGATGGCCTCTAATTACCCAGATCTGCAAAGGGTGGCACCCTTGTTTAGGGGGGGGGGGTCACTATTCTTTAGGCATCAGGAGTTAAACCCTGAAGACAGGTTGAGCAGTTTGTAGGCTCAATTTGTACTTGACACAGAATGCAGCCTGGTATTGTCCATTCTCACGGACAAATTTATTTTTTGCCTGCGACTGATTCTAAGACTTGCTGTAATGTGATTTCAGGTGGAACTAATTTGCCAGGTATAGAGGGGTCAACAATGCAGGTAGGAAAGGTAGCAAAGTATTAAATTTGTCCACCAATTAGCTACATCCTTGGGGTCAGAAAGGGTGATAATAGATGAGCTCATGTATTGAACAGTATTTTCTGACATAACCGAAGAATAATTTGTAATTTCCTTTGACATCTCTACTCTACTTTCCATTTTCTAGTGTTTTTAAGTTCTTTGGTGTGTTTCAGTGCAGTCTTGAGGGATGGAGACAGGTTTCTTGCAGCTTTTCGTTTTTCTCTTTGTATGATTCATTAGCAGATGAGATGCCAGCGAAGTTTTTTCCTGAATTTGCTGTTATGTTACAGCGGATGGGTACTGAATTACTACACAACTGTTCAGCTGCTGATAAAAGTCAAAGGTGAATACAGCAACCCTATCAACTGGGTCCATTTGCAAAGGATTGCTGGGAATTTTCCTTCTCTACAAGATGAAGTAGATTTCCTTAGAGAAGTCTCTAACATTGGTCTCATTTGGTGTTGGGGAAGTACCACTACACCTGGCAGAACTTGACTAATTTAGTGGCCAAATTTAACTGGAGATGGGGTGCGGTGCAGGGGGGGGCAGGTTGGTCAAGACAAAGTCAAGAATATTAGAGCCTCTAGTGGGTAGTTTTACAATTTGTTCCAGTACATTTGTATTACTGATTCATATTGAGTTCGAGGAAATACTGATTTGTGGGATATCTATAAATTTCTTCACAAAACCAGTAACCCTTTATGTGAAACAAATATGCAAATTAAAAAAAAAATCACCATTTCTCAAGGAGGTAATGTGGGTTACAGAAAAATGTAGCATTTAGGAAATTTAAAGAAATGAGAAAGGCAGACAGTATTGAACAGAAGGAATTAGAGTGGGGGATCAGGAAAAGTTATTCAAATCACCTCAAGAAGAAAGAGGAAGCATTTAGAAGTATAGATTAACAAAAGCAAATGATGGACAGTAACATTTAATAAACTGGACTGGGAGAATTTGAATGCTGAATAAAAATCAGGGCCATTAATCTCCTCTGTTTTGAAGTTATAACATTAGACAGAGGAATTATCTAGTCAGTAGAAATGCACATGATCCAGTCTAATCAGTCAAGAAGTGCATTGAGAAACCAAATCTTGCAACAAGATGGTGAGAGCTTGATGGATGGAGCTGTAACGGAAGTTGCTCTCAATATCTTCAACTGAAGAAAACTGGTGCTGCCCGTTTATAACACTGTGTGGAAGCAGGAAAGGGATCTTACAGATTAGAAAATGGATGAATAGTGGTACCTTTCCACAAGTGTTAGACATGACAAAGGCATCTACTGGCCAGTTAATTTTCGTTATAGGAAATCTGGAATTACTTCTGAATGGAAGACATTTTGAAATATTGGGAAGTCAGTAGGATACTGGAAGCTGAACAGCGTGGATTTACAGAGTTGAAAGTCATGACAGATTTGCTAGTTATTTGACTCTGTCATCAAGGGAATATACAAGAAATTAACTGTTCACTTGTTCTACTTAGACTTTTAACACTTTTTTTGTCAAGGTTACAGCATACAAGGTTATGAATAAATTCAACTTAAATTGGGATTGTAGAGCTGTAGCTGTTGAAAATGAGCATTTGTCAGTATTGAACATTAGATTGCAGTGGGGGCAGCTTCTGCTGTAGCAGTTAAAAATGGTGGCCAGTAACGTGAGGGGGAGCGAGGAAAGCTGACCAGTAAAAATGAAGAGTAATCCTTCGTTGCATTCAAAATGTTATACCAACTTTACTGGTTGGTCGACTGAATATTTATGTATGTATGCTAACTACTTCCATTCTGGCACTGTCCATTACAAGATTTCACACTGAGTCCTTGTAGCTATTCTGTGCACATGTATTATAAGAATGTTTTAGCGTTATGGATGAAGTGTGTTCATGTACAATAAATGAAATATGATTTTGTAATTTGTTTTACTTTGAAAAGATTTCCTTGCTCTTTCCGAATACTTTCATAGATGTGAATTTTATGAAACATTTCAAGACTGGGATAACTGATGCTATACATGCAATAAGCACGATTAAACTGAAATGTTATAACTGAAGCTTACATTGTTAAACTATCCGAAGCAAATTGAAAATACTAAATGCATTCCGCATGGACTGCACTTGGTGCTTTTTGGAGGGGTAGTTGCTGTAAGTCTTCATGTAAGGGTATTCTTGCTTTACTTTGAGGTATCCCCTTGTTTTTTTCCTGCCTAGTTCTGATTTGAGCAGCTACATTTTAAAAAAAAAAAAAAAAAAAAAAAAAATGTTCACACATTTTAGTAAACAGAAGAATATTTTGGCTTTCTTCTAAAAGAGATGGAAAGCACCCCGATATGCTATATAATTTTGCAGTAACCACGGCTGGGTGTGGGGTTATGCTCAGTTTTAACCTCACCTGGTATGATTTGCTCACTAGGGCGAAGCCTCTCTATTTGCTGCTGTGGGGAGTGGAAGACGTCTGTATGTACCTGTAACCTTTTTAGCTATCAGGGCCTTTTCTCGTTGTTATTGATGCAGTTTGAGCAGGGACTTCCCAACTGCCAGCATATTAAATGTTTGTATTTTTGTGGTGATTGGATAACATATATGTTTAGTTTTAATTTTAGTTTTAACTCTGTTTTACTATTTACAGTTCTCATTGGTAGCACCAGGTTTACACTGCAGACTGATAAACTGCTGTCACTTTTATTAAATGTATACCTTTAGTGTCTGCTATTACAGGGAAAGGAAGATGTCCTTGTTTAGCTGTTATCTTTGTTTTTAATAGTGACAGCTAGCCTCAGTTTTTCTGTTGCTAATCATAGATTTACAATGCTCACGTTGATTGCTCAGTCCAATCAGCATGCATGTTTATGAATGCAAGTTGCCTCACTTGTGCAACACCATTTATTTTGGTTAGAAGTGGAAAAGTCCTTTGCAGTGGATGAAAGTATATGCTCTTGTAGACATTGCATGTTTGAAAGAAAGGCCACAGTTGAAATATATGTATGCAGATCCCTATATGTATTTGGGATGATGAACTTCAGTCTGTATTTTGATGCAGTTTTACAAAATGCTTTACTGCGGCATTCTTTGGCAATTGCATGTTATAAATCAGCATTTGTACTGGAATTCACTTGTATGTGCATTAAGATGTAACAAATCATTTCAGATATTACAACTTAGTATTTCGCAAACAGTGATGCCTTTAGTTGCTGCCTGTTAAATGTCACAAACAGTGATGCTGTAAGTTGTTGCCTGTTAAATGAAAAATCAAGATTGATTACTCGGCAAACCTGTGTCCTTTGAAGGTATATGACTTGATACAAAAAGTCTCTGATCCCAACTTTAACACAGGTTTGTGAGAAAGTACTAAATTTTTTACATTTACACATAATGTGTAAACTCTATGGTTAGAAGGCCTGCTAGTTTTAAATGAACTGCTCTTGAAGTATCTGGATGTTGGTCTTCATCTGAATATTTTCTGAGACGATGCTATGTTGAAATAGTAATTCTGTTGATCTTTGCTTTGTTAGCAATAAATGCATAAATCAGTGGCATTTTTTTCATTAAAAATGTGGTACTTGCAGTTTCAATATGCATTACTCTGCTCATTGCCTCTCCTTCTTTGATGACTGTCCAGTTTGCAAAGTGCCTGGTGTTGAAGAAAATTACTTTGTCAATGTTAGGTAAAAGCTTTCATAATGAGTAAGCCTAAAATCAGACCATATTCAACAAGTTAGCATTATGGTTATGTAATGGGTGTGATACAGTTGTAATGGTAATGCTTAACTCCTCGATTTAGCAACAAGTCTGAAAACACAGCTCTAATCAGTAATTAAGATCCTTGGAGTGCGGCATACCTTCATTGCACATACTGCCATTAATACCTGCAACTTGGAATTCTGCTTAATATAGGGTGGAGTTGTGGGCATCTGCTCTGCGTTGCACACTGCTAAATGTTTTGTTCATAACACATGCAGATATGCACTCTGCAGTTTGCTGTAGCTGTACAGAACACATCAGTTACACAGTGTCCTGCCTTGCGCACCGCATTCACACAAGCTTTTGTTGTACACCAAGTGCCATAGCATTCAGTGTCGACTCGCATGGATTGCTCAACATTGTATATCACCCGTTGTGAAATTGGCTGGTCTGATCTGGTGATATACTAATTATAAACAGGATATACTTAAGCTTCCTAACTTTTTTAATGGATTGCTATTGCCATGCTTGCTTATACATTACTAGACTTGCCACTTACGGCTAAACACTGGATATTCTGAATCCCATCATGAGTGATTAACTGTTTGAGATGACCTCTAGGATGCGCGTGGAGTTCTGTAGTTCCTCTGCTGCCATCTGGGATGCGCATTGAGTTCTGTAGTAGTTCTGCTGCCATCTAGGAACCTCATTGAGTTCTATACTTTGTCTGCTGTTTCCTGTTGGATTCCTTCAGCACCCTTTGTCAGTGTGATTCCTTTTAGCACTTGGGTATGATAGATTCTTGAGATGTAACTGTACTATGGCCAGAAATGTACAGACCAAAATTACATGTAGCGGTCACCGACAGAGGTTGCATTTAACAATGAAGGCACATTCATATGTTTTGTGAACGTGTGTTAATATCTATATGGATCTAGGTCATAAGATTGAAAACCCAAAAGTCTGAAAACTAAAATATCTAAATATCAAAAGCAAACCTCCCACACCACCTGTTAATCTATATATATATATATATATATATATATATATATATATATATATATATATATATAAAACTCTAAAATCACAACAATGTAGAAGGGGCAAATTCTCATATTTGATATTTTGATTTTCAGTCTTGAGTTTTTGATCTTATGACCCATCTGTGTCTCTGTCTATACATATACGGTAAACGCTCAGTTAACCGGCACCCATGGGAATTGGTAGATGCTGGATAACTGTACTTTCTGGTTGCTTGAGAGTTTCTATTAAAATTAGGCCTAATACTGTACCCTATACTATTTGTTTGGTTTGGCTTGTTCTCAGGTTGAGAAGAGAGGGAATTTATTCCAATCTTCCTTTTTAAAACTCAGACTCTAAAAACATAAGGTATGTTTCTGCAGGAGAAAACCAAGTGCAACACATGAAAATTGTACTGTTTCTTGAATTTTTTTTTTTTGTTGCTTGAGTTCTGGTTAACAGAGTTTACTGTATGTGTAGATATTTGTGTGTATGTGTAGCAAATCAAAGACTGCACATTCCATTGAAGAAAAATTATAGCATGTTTATGTACTGCAATTAAAACCATTATAGCCCATGAGATTAGATAATGAATTACCTTTGAGAGTTTTTCTTTAACCAGCATCTTGTAATATATTTTTTTTGTATTTTATACTTTTTTTGGTAGATTTCAATTGCTTTTGTTTAGGCAACAGTTGCCTCCCTAATTTGGATCCCTCATATTTAAATTCTATGGCTCTGTTTACTCTCACATTTTTCTTTGAGGTCACAGTTCATATAGTCATTTTCACATTTGGAAGCAGTTACTCTGTTCCTCGACTATGAACTTCAGTGTATCCAATGTGTCTGTTTTACTCTTGAAGCTTTCCTATGTTTATATTTATTTCACTTCTGTAGGTTTACTAACATTGACTGCTTTGGGTAGTGATATTTCCACATTTTTGTTTCGGACTCCTTTGGATAGAGACATTTGAATGTTTTGATTGCTTTCAGTAGATTTGTGTTTGTGGATTCTGTCTCACTGTTTTGCAGTGTTCTTGGTTGATCATCGGTGCAACAGTATTTATCTTCCCTTTTCAGGCTTTTTATAGTTTGTAGGTTTGTATTTTTTTTTTCCATAGGTAAAATGTACATTTGTTAATACTGCAAAAATGGCTGTATACTAAATCTATCTGCCTGTTCACTAAATGGACTGAAATACATAGCAATACAGTTGTAAATTGTTTGGATTACATAACTATTGTTAGCCCCATGCTAAATGATCAGTGGACACGGATTAGTCTCATGATAGTTTCCACTGATCCTGTGCCTTTTTATTTTTGACATACAGACTTGAATGAATGAACCTTTTTCAGCTGTGACTTTGCTGCAAGAAGCAATGCAAAACTGTAACTACACAATCTAGTACAAAGCAAGTCAATTATAGAAGTTCTATTGAGTATCCGTTATGAATGACTATGTGCAAGCATTCTTTATATAATCAAAATGTTTTTAACAAAACTGAAAGATTTAAACATAAATGTGCATTAGAGGGATGGTCCGTGGAATAATGAAGTGCTAAATAAAATAGGATAAACAGAATAGCAGTACAGTAATTTGCAGGGATAACTGACCTGAAACTTGTATAAAAATGTTGCAAGTTAATATCAAACATTGAAGCATTAAGTTTAGGCCACCCTGATAACCGCATTTATCATTGGTGCAGAGACAGCTATTTGGTGGTTTAGTTCCAATAGATGAGTATTTTTTTTTTTATACAAGAAAAGAATTCTGTAATCCATGTCTAAAAGGAAAGAATTCCATAATCCATGTTTACAAGACAAGAATTCTGTAATCCATGTCTACAGCAGTAAAGTCTGTGTTTGACTGGATAGAGAAGGAAATAAGTCGACTGTATTGTCTGGGAAGCCCTTAACCTAGCTTTTACTGCTAGGCACTTTAATGTGGTAGGGATGCTCTAATATGGTTTTAACAGTTTGCCAAGTCGAAAGTAGTTCATTTAAAACTAACTCAAATTAATTGGTAGTTATCTTGCATTGTGAATACAAAGCCACAAAAATAGAAAATATTTATTCAAAATCTTAAAATTCTAGTGTGTCCGTCAATAGCCTTGAAGGCATTAGAAAAGTACATTTTAATTGGCAGGCATTTAGATATATAACAAATAGCTCAGTCAGTATTTTATACTCGTAGTGAAAGTTAAAGCCTTTAAGGTTAGAGAGAGCTGAATTTTAAAATTTGTTTTCCTTAATTCTAGGAGCTGGCCAATGCTTTTTCATCATGTTTAATACTTTTTAATATGGTTGCCCTTAAATCAGTTTTTTGGAAATGTGAATTTTTTCCTTTTATTATATTTGTGTTTCTCAAAGTTTTTTTCATTTGATTCCAAATTTTGCTAATTGTAGCATTTATACCATTAGTCACACTTATAGGTTCATAGATTTGTAACTAGGTGGTAGGCTAGCTGCTCTTCGGGGCCATTTTAAGCTGATCCAATTTCCCTCTCAAAGGTGAGAATCAAACTTTGTACCTTCTGCCTGTGAGGTAAACACCTTTACCCTTGGAACCTTATTTAACATTTTCAGAATAAGACTTTTAACCTTTATTGTACAATAGATCCACAGCATTAGCAATGTAAAGTGCATTGGTCACATTGATAAGTACCTACACATAATGCAGCTAATGTGGTAAGTCCCCACTGGGTCTCTTAAAATTAATGTGCGTCAGCAAATCTTTTCTGCTCCTGCTGCATAAAAAAGTGGTTGATGTAGAAGTGTCCTGTTTAATGCACATCTAGCAATGCTGTTGATGTGTTTTTTTAATCTGATTTACTAGCTCAATTTTGTTTATATTCATTGAAAAAGACATTTCTTCTTTTTTGCTAATTTCACTTTATCCGGATTCTGAGTATGTTACTGATCTATGGGATCCAGTAAACATATTCTGTTCAGCCCTCAGCTTTTCCATTATGAGCCCTCAGTATGTTTCATAGTCTGCCTACAAAAAGTAGATAGAGATGGTCGCTAATCAGGAAATCCTGCCTAGCGATCATGCACGTCCTTCCTACGTGTAGCAGTAATGAGTGTGGTCACGTGGTGCATCTCTAATGAATCCCCAAGACATAGGTGGTGGTTGCATACTGAGTATAGTTAGAAGATGCTAGCAACAATGTTGGCTATATATTGCGCATAAAGCAGTAGTGTCTTGCATAGAGCAGCTGTGATGAGATTTACTCCTGACTGTCCAGGTTTTAACACCAGTGGTGTGATAATTGAGAGACATTTAGCATAGAAGGGAAGGCTTAAGCCTCAACCATAACTCCCACCCTTCTAGGGTAATATTCCTGCTGTGCAATTCAATTTTCTAATTCTCATTTTGTAAGTATTATAAACAGATGGTACTGCTTTCTTTTTAAGAATCTAGTAGGATTTATAGACAAGGCTATAAGCTGCTAACAAGCTGCTACTTATAGTCCACGTTATGATTCCCTCACCCTCCATGTGGATATGCAGTGAAAAGACCACATGAGGTAAAACCACTGTCTACTGATTTATTCTGAGTAAATATACTGAAAACCATTGTTTGTGCTGGAGTTCTCTCTTGTTAAATTTTCTCTCTGCAGAATTTGGTATATGTGTAAACTTATGTTGAATCTCTGTAGGCACTAGAGTTGTGTAATAGGATGCCATGCATTTGGTCTAATTTTAGATTTTAAGCACTATAACAATACTTATTTTTCAATATTATGGGTTTAGATTTTTTGAATTGGATATTTTATACATAGGGTTACCAACTGTCCCTCTTTGTGAAGGACAGTCCCACTTTGGGCAGTTGTGTCCTGCGAAAAAACCTAAAAAATGGCAAATGTCCTGAAATTTTAAGACAAAATATATTAAGTTTTCTTTAATAGTTGTATAAACAGTTATTTTCTATCTGGAACACAAATATTATATGAAGCCGCATAAGAAACTCAAATGCTAAGAAATAAGCTTTTATTTTGGCAAAAAAGTGAGGGTTCTGTCCTTTGCACTGGCTGTGGGTATGTTTCTCCTGCAAAACCTCACATTGCTACAAAAAATGTCCCACATTGGGCATTTTCAAAGGTGGCAACCCTATTTATACGTGCAAATGCATATATAAATAAATTTTAAAGGATTGTCATATAATTTTGTATTGGTTCTTAACCATTGTTTATCACTTTTTTTTTAAACAGCAGATGTTTGTTTTATTTTTGAAGATTGCAAAATAAAATGTTTTGTAGTAATTTGGAACTTTTCTACATAGGCTGGCTCTGAAAATGGGCTTTTACCCAATCAAACTTTCCCAGTAATCAAATGTCAGTAAATAAATATATTTGTGTACACATAGTGATACTTGTCCATATTCTGTTTAACAGAATGAGGGGTTTACTTGTCGATTTATTTTTGTTTGAGTTAAAATAAATGTGATGTCAGGAAAACCAAATAAACTCTACAATATAATGATGCAAGTCTATAGATGGTTATGTCAATAATCCTGTTGATTGACTTTCCTTTAACAACGAAACGTCAGTGTTTGATACTGAAAATATGGTCATATTGTATGAGAATCTGATGGTATGTGAAGTGTACCTCATTCTTAACCCTGTAGATTATTCTAGCAGGGATTTACAGGGTGTTAGCACTCCAGCCAGCAGTCTGGATGATTTAATAGCCAATTTGATATCTTTTACATTCCTGCATTATATATAATTGTTTTGTTTCTCTGTTATCATTGCATTGTTGGAAAATGGATGACCAGATATAAATTATGACCCAATGAGCACTTGGTTTGGGTTGTTTTGTATGTATAAGGAAATAAGCCTTCCACTAGTACCCCAAGGTACGTGTAGTCATTGATGCTCTCAAACCAGTCATTTGATAGTATATCCATAACAATGCAATTCACTTCCTGCATTTTAATTACCTTTAGCCATAATTTCATTCCACAGACCACAACTTTCTTTATTGAATTGCGTCTTTCTCAAACATTTTTATTTTGTTTTCATTTCAAACCTACACAAATGTATATATAACAAATGCAATAAAACAATAGCAAAACTATTTACAATATTTACATTCATCCATGATCAACAATCATTTTATCCATGAAAAGTTATTAGAATTTGTTTAAATGTTTTTCTGATTTTTGCCGTGCTATTTTTTCTGAGTAATGTTATGAGTTCTATAACAAATGGTTTGCAGTTTTTTTTTTTTTTACAAACAACTTTTGCTAAATTAATAAAATCTTTAAACATCAAATCTTGTTTACTTTTCCAGTTCAAAATAGTAATATTTCTGGCAATTGCACGAATTGACCAGAGTAACTGAATCTGAGATTTGGGTATTACATTAGGTATAGGAACATTGAATAGGATTAGTGAGTTAGAAATATGACAGTCATTAGACCATAAAGCATTTACAAAATGTGAAGTCTTTCCAGTGTTGAACAACATTTCTACATTCAATTGCATCTTTTTCATGAGATCAGATGTATATTGGTTGTAGGTCTGTGCTGAGATTTTGATCCTTCAGTGGAGAAGGAATTACTATGAAAAACAGCAGTAGCTTGTGCATTAGGTGGTTTGTAGTGTCAGGAAGTAAAAGCAAGGTTATATTTATAAGGTAAAGAGAAAGAGGCATGTGGCAGAGCCTCTGAGTATGCCACGACTTGTACAGAGATTCCAGAAAGAATTTGTTTATACATTACCAGATGGTTGCGCTGTGAGGGCCTTATACCAGAGTAAAGCCCAACCAGCTATAGCTTCTCCAAAGCAGCTGAAGAGACGCATTTGCCATTTTCCAGATGTCTGTAGTGCCAGTGCTAGTCATTGTGAGTCCACAATTTTGCGAATTCTGGTTATACTAGCATTCAGTGCCGAAGAACTACTTCACCTGGTCTTTCTGTGGTTCACCAGCCGCAAAATACACGGTTTTATAACCTTTGCAGGTGGAATGAAAATAACAGTAGGATTAGAGAGGATGCATGATGATTTGAGGTAACGATGGACATGGAAAGGTTCATGGATTAGTACTAGGCTAACTGCCCTTGTGGGCCACTTTAAGCCTAGCCAATTATCCCATGTGAGAATCAAACCCTGCACCTTGTGTTTGTAAGGTAAACACCTTAACCATTATCCCAACCTCCCAAAGCTGTTGGCTATTTTCTGCAGATCTAGGCACTGCCCCATGGTTAAACATTTATCAACTGTGTGTTAGGGAAATGTCTGTGAAGGAGTCAGATGGTTCAAAATTTAGGGAAGTTGCCATCTGTTCCTACTGTTACATAAGTTAGGAGATTCATTATGCTGCTGATGGTTTGAATCTCAATAGCCGAAATGTAGATGCTGCTGTCTGTGGGCAAGAAAAAAAAAATACTAGCTTTTCCATTTTTATTTTAATTTTTGGTCAATGGCTCTACCAGTTACTATCCTTACCCCCTGGACTGACTTCAGTGTTGCTGGGGATGTTTGAAGATTGTAATTGAGTCATAGGGGCTCTGTTGCTTATGCTTCCATCTGGTGTGTTACTTTTTTTTTTTTTTAATATGCCCTACCCAATTTTCCCTTTCTTTGCCACATGCACTCAGACTGTGCCTGAAGGCATCTCGCCTCTGAGTCATGCCTTACCTAAGGGACGGTCATCGATCAACACCATCCAGCCTCAGGATGGACATGCCCACCCCTCTCTATTCTTTATAAGCCACCTGAGTCAATAATCAAACCTGGGTCAGCTGGCCCTTCATCAGGGCTTTATCCCTTTACTCTAACAGACTGGCTGTCTACTTAGCTGGTTCATTAATATTTCTAAGATCAAGAAACATGCAGTGGAAGATGATCAAGGATTGAATTGTATAACTCAAGTGTCCTAGGGAATCAATCAATAGTCTCCCTTGAGAAAAGGGGTATGGTTTGAGGGTGGGCATTAGCAAGGAGGCTATGAGCCTAAGACAAAATTGCCTTGTAATATTTATGAAAAAAGTATTCCTTTTAAATTAGTTTATTCAAATTGAGTACAGAAAGCAGTGAATAGCACTTTTACATTCCTGCATTATATATAATTGGCACTTTAGTTTATGTATATATTTTTTGTGCTCTTTGCTTCTGGACAAGCCCACCATCAAGCCTACCTAGTTAGACTTCAGCACATTAGTTCCCTAGTGGTGGGGACAACTTCCAGATCCATGAGTGACAACTATCTGGCAGGGGCATTATTTTGGCAGCCACAAGTATAGCTTGTGTCCCTTCCGATATATTGGCAGTCAGTATGTTTTTAACATACCCTTAACATCTCCTGTGAGCAGAGAACCCGGTCTCTCCCAATTACCATGATCATCAAAACCCCACCCCCTGTGCAAGTGTGTCCTCCTATGCACTTTACTCAAGGAAGCTTATTATTGATGCGTGACTTGGTGGAACACACATGGCCCAGGTTGTGGGCTTGCTCACCATCTGAAACGTCACTACCACCCATGACTAATTGTACCCCCATCCCCAAAATGGACACACCTATCCTCCCTATGACATCCATGAAGTCCTTGTCAGGGTGTATTCAAACACCCCTGGTTTTGTGTGAATAGATCCATTCTCACTCTTAAAGCATCCTAAATTTTAGAACTAAAACAAACAACAATAAAAGTCCAGGCCACAAATGTAGGTACAAAATCCTTTGATTCCACAGATGAGCGCTTTTGTCAGATAAGACTTCATCAGATAAAAGCACTGGTACTACATACAGCTTTATATACTTAATCATAATAAGCACCAACAAACAATTAAGGTTTAAAAAACATCAAATTGTACCCTACTATAATGTATTATGATAAAAAGCTCAACCTTAATGTTAAGAATCATTTGAATATCTAAATGTATTAATATATAGGTATACACATAACCTAAATCATGAATTATAAAACACATTTTGAATATAATTTGTTACGTGTATTCCTAGGAGAGAGGGGTATGAATATTTTAGTGATAGTCTATTCAAGTATTCTACTTTACCTAAAGATAGAATTTCCCTTATCTTGGAACTTATGGAATTTATTTTGGATTCTAATTACATCTATTTCCAAGGGGAATATTATCAACAAATTAGTGGTATAGCGATGGGCGCTGCGTGCGCTCCTATATACGCTAATTTAGTATTACTTGAATGGGAGAATAGGTATGTCTTTCCTTCTTTCAAATATATTAGGCTATACCTGAGATTTTTGGACGACATCTTTGTGTTATGGAATGGAACAAAAGAAACACTACAGAAGTTTATGGAATACCTCAACTCTTGTACAAACTTCCTTTCCTTTACATATACACAAAATGGCACCTTTATCCATTACTTGGATGTTTCTATCTCCAAGACTATAAATGGATTCAAGTCTAACATCTACAGAAAGGACACATGGTGCAGTAGTTATCTACATTTTAGTAGTTACCATCCCATCGCACAAAAGAAAAGTCTTAAGGGCCAAGCAGTTAGGATAGCCAGGATGACATCTAACTATCATGATTTAAAACAAGAATTCACATTTCTAGGTAAATTACAATTTAGAGCTACTGTTCCTTGTGGTACCTGTAGTGTTTGTTTATTTATGATGAGGCAACCATTCTTTTGAACAACGGTTTGAAAAGCATTGTTAGATTTCGTAAAGGAAATTGTAAAACAAAAATGGTTGTTTATATGGCTGTTTGCACAAAATGTAGTGCATATTACATAGGAAAAACGGAAAGATCACTTAAAGACCGTATTTATGAACATTTATACGACGTTAGGACCCACAAGGAAACTAGTGCTTTATATAAGCATTGTGCACTTTGTTCCTCTTTCGGAGGTTATAAGTTTGGTATTATTGACAGTTAAATACTCACAAGGGGGAGGGGGGATTTGAAAAATGCTTTGTTATATAGGGAACTTATTTGACAGCTTAGGTTAAAATCTAACATCCCACCAGGTCTTAATGACTATATTAGTATAAAATCTGCACTAGTGAAAAAAGATGAGCGTGTGTAATTTAACAAATTGCATTATATTCAAAATGTGTTTTATAATTCATGATTTAGGTTGTGTATACCTATATATTAATACATTTAGATATTCAAATGATTCTTAACATTATTAAGGTTGAGCTTTTTATCATAATACATTATAGTAGGGTACAATTTGGTGATGTTCTTTTAAACCTTAATTGTTTGCTGGGGCTTATTATGATTAAGTATATAAAGCTGTATGTAGTACCAGTGCTTTTATCTGATGAAGTCTTATTATTGGACAAAAGCGCTCATCTGTGGAATACTGTGGAATCATAAAGGATTTTGTACTTATGTTTGTGGCCTGGACTTTTATTGTTGCATCCTAAATTTTGTCAGAGCAAAATTGCTTAGCAGACGAGCTGAGTAGGATCAAGGCAGACCCTCGTGAATGGAAACTAGATCAGTCTGTGGGGAGTTACTTAAGTCTACCTCTTTTCCTCCTCTCTGAACTATCAACTGGTAAGATTGTTTCAGGAATTAATGCAAGAAGGCCTGGAAGACAGATGCTTTTTTCTTTCCCTGTTAATGTATGTTTCTCCAAACTTTCCACTCATATCCAGGGTGCATATGGAGATTCAGAAGGAATCCATAAAGATCATTGTGGTAATTCCCTTCTAGCCCAGACAACTGTGTCTTCCTTTTGGAAATAGCCAGGGACTACTGATCCACTGAGCACAGAAAAAGTCATCAGGGATCTGGGGACCCAAGTTGACAGTAGTCTTTCGTTTGACACTCATGTTGCTAAAGTAGTTAGGAAAACCTTCTATATCGCCCACCTGATCATGAAGGGATTCACATCTAGATCAAGGGAGGTCATCGTCCCCCTGTACTCATCACTCATTAGACCTATGATTGAGTACAATGCCCCGTTCGGAATGTATCTGACCAGACACCTGATGCAGCTTGAAAGGCCCCAAAAGTTCCTCACCAAAAGGATAAAGGGTCTCAAAATATGTCTTATGCTGCCCGACTGAAAGAACTCCAGCTTTATTCAGTCTCATACCACTTGCTCAGAGGTGACCTGTGCCTGACATATAAGGCCATGTCAAACCCAGATTTGATGAATATGCTTCACCTCAAAAATCTAGATCCTCAGAACCACAAGGCGGGAGACTTAAACCTTGACACGGTTATAAATAGAACGTGCTGGAGGGACAGATTCATCACCCAGAGACTCCCTATGCTGTGGAACAAAATCCCGGTACATGTGAGGCAGAGCACCTCGCTGGCCTTGTTCAAGAGGAATCTTGACCAATGGATGGGAGATCGCAGATATACCCCAGGGATTACTTCAGTGTCACTGCTTGACAGAGGCACAGAAAAATGATAGGCATAGTTTTTATTCAAACTAAAGGGGTGGCGAAAGCCACATAACTATGGGCTAGGCTTATAAATGCCCTTGGGCAGATAGCCTAGTATGAACCTATGAACCTATGACAATTACCCTAAGCTTTCTCACAGAATGGCTCTACTCACACAAGAACAGGGGTGTTTGAATACATCCTGACATAAATAGTCTTCAGTTTGCTGCCTAAATTAGAGGTCTGCAAACTATGGCACTCATGCCAAGCATGGAACGTGAAGCCATTTTCAATGGCACTCTGATGGTGTGTGAGATCAGAGAGTGAGTGAGGTAATGCCTGTATGAAAGCAGAAGTGACTGTGTGAGATTGGAGAGAGTGAGTGAATGCATGTATGAAAGCTGAAGAGACTGGGTGAGTGATCAGAGCGAGTGAGTGAATGCATGAATGAAAGCAGAAGTGGCTGTGTGAGATTGGAGAGAGTGAGTGAATGCATGTATGAAAACTGAAGAGTAGGTGTGTGAGCAAACCCCCCTCTGTTCTGCATTGAACAGAAGTGGTTCCGCTTTGCAATTTTTGATTGGCTCATACTGGTATACAAGCAGAGCCAATCAGAAATTGCAAACCACTTCCATTCAGTGTGGAACAGCCCACACTGAATAGAAAGACTTCTTTTTTTTGTCACCTGTCTGGCTGTCCATATGTTATTGGCCCAACACTACTAAAAGGTTGCCGACCCCTGGCCTAAATGATAAGGTCTTAACCCTATTAGGCACCTGTTTACTGAGGATGTGCAGCAGGTACTAATGGAAGCAAGAAATTCTGCTACTAGAAAATCGTATACTAGCAATAGGAAAAGGTTTTGTACTCTTTGCTAATAACATAACCAACACTCATTCAGGGCTAGTTGTTATCTGGTTTTACAATGTTTGTGAGTTACTATCCTATGGCCTTTCTTATTCCTCTATCAAGGTTCATTTATACGCATTTCAGCTTGTCTGCCCATGGATCCTCCTCTTTCAATGCAGTCTTATGTCAACATTTTCTTGAATGGGGTTTTGCATGAGGCCTCCAATAAAATCTGTGACCCCTCTTTGGGATCTTAATTTTTTGTTAGAAAAGCTAACACTTGCTCTATTTGAACCGGCTAATCTAGATGACATGCGGTTCTTAATGTGGAAAACAGTTTTACTGCTTGCTCTAATCTCTGAAAGAAGGGTATCTGGGTTGCAAGCTTTTACCGCGAGTCAACCCTATCTCATTTTCCATAGGGACGGGGTTTCTTTGAGAACTAACCCTTTGTTTATGCCTAAAGTGAGACCTGAGCTTACTTTAAGCAAAATTATTCATCTCCCTGTTTTCCTTCCTGAACCTAAAAATGGAGATATGATATTCCATACTTTGGGTGTCCCCAGAAAACTCGAGTACTATCCTGACAGAGCTAAATCCTTCATATATTTGTATCAGTTGTACATTTCGTGTGAAGATAAGAAGGAAAAAACATTTGGAAAATGGTCTGTTTTGACACAGGTTGTCTAAGGCCATTGCCTTTTGTTATAATCACCATAATACAACTATTCAAGGCAGGATTAAGATCCACTCTACCAGGGCCTTGGCTTCATCTATGGCTTTTTGGAAATGGTTGGATTCTAGAAGCTGCTACCTGGTCCTCTACATACTTTTTCAAAGCATTCTAAGCTTGATTCCTTCACTAATTCCAGATCAAGATCTGCTATGGCCTTTCCCCAGCAGCTCCTGAACTTGTTTCCTTCCAACTCCCAAATGTAGAAAGCTAATCTACCCATATAGCTACGGCTACTGCAGCAGTGATCCATATGATGCATGTTGTGTAAGTTGAACTTACTGTAACAGTAGGTATTTGATTGCTCCACTAGCCACGTCCTCCCTCCCCCCTTTTTTTGAACAGGAAACATCTTTATTAAATTATCATCTATGGCATAGGCCATGTTACATTGATGACAGTAAACCATAGCGGCATAATCTCAGTTGCAAATATTATGCATTTCCAACTGTGCTAACACAATTATAGCTGCAAGCATTATGCATCACTTTTAACATATCCAGTCATTTAGTCAACCATTAAATAGCTCATTCAAATCTCGCCTTCTTTTAAACCTCATTCCTCTCCTGTATGTATTGTTCCCACAATCCCCATGTTTTCCTATTTATTTTCTCCTACCCTTTTCTAAAGCTCCCAATTCCAGTTGTTTTATCTCTGTTACTGCCTTCACTACTTCTAGTAGTTGGTTTAGACTTTGATTTCCATTTTCTAGTAATTGCTTTTTTGAAAGCCATCATAATTAGACTTGGCAAGGCCTTAATATGTCTAGGCAATTGTGAGTTTATATCATAGCTCAAAATCATTTCCCTAGTCACTTCAACTTGTTCCCCAGTCTGTAGGGGATCTTTAGTCTACTAACTCATTGCAATCACAGAATATTTTTCCAGTTACCTTTTTCTACCCCATCTTACCTCCAACATTTGCCGTCTACCCGAGGAAAAATTCTTTAGTCTTGTTTATGCCTGGTTGTGGACGTTTATTTTTTCATTGTTAGCATTGTCCTTGCAGGGCTCGGTCTCGATGATTCTCTCTGCTGGTAGGAAAGTTCTGAAGGGCTTTGTACCCAAATACGACTTCTAGTCAGTTCAGCTTGAGTTACCTGACTGTGTGGAAGGTGCCCTGAAGCTTTGGAAGCTGAACAGCTTTTATATCCTTGCTAGGATTTAACCCATATAGCTAAGGCTAGTGTAGCTATAAATGTCACTCTGTAGATAAAATATGGCTGAGTGCCTCTCGTCAGCGAAGGATGTAGGTTTGTACATTCAAAGTCTCTCAAACATCATTCCATGAAAGATCTGACTTGGGCAAGTTCTTAAGATATAATACATAATTCACTCTTCTTTCTGCCAGTCTACCTAAATTAGCTTAAAGTTTAGGGAAATGTTTAGATTGTGTGGTATATGCTCTAAACAAAATATTTTAAAAGCAGGATCCAGGAAATGTAACTGTTATAGTCCCCAGGCCTACTCACTATTTATAAAGCTCATATTCTGACATGTTCATGTAGTGTGGTATGGCATGCTCTAGGTGAAGGCGGTCAGAATGTATTTGGTAGGGCATGCCAAATATGTATGGAAGCCTCCATCTTGAGTTGATAAAGGTGAGAATACCTTAAGTGCAGTGATTTATGTAAAACTTACTACTAGTTTTCTCATTGTACTGTTTGTCTGCCATTTTTCTATGTTTAATGGTATCTGTGATGGGATTAATTTATTGGCTTTCAAAAATGCTTTCTCAGTTTGTTTTCAGGCTAGTTAGTGTGTATATGTTGGAAGAGGGATGGTAATTATAAGGTGTAGTTGGTAATTGTCAGGCATATAGCTCCATGAAACCAGACTAGATTGAAAAGCTCATTGTGTGCATTTCAAGGAATCATGCAGCTGTTAAAAGTATGTTAGTTTGTCAGGAAAACTGTTTTTCACAGAGTATATGAATCTCCGCTGAGAACTGTAATTAGGACTGAATGGAATACAAACTTTAATGACTTGTTCTGTCGGTATAAATCACCTGAATCTTTTAGCATCGCTGTTTCATTATGAAGTTCATATTGGCTTAAATGTTTCTGTAACCGTGAAGAAACTAGTTTTATTATACCATATTACAAAACTGATTTACTTTTTATTATACAATTAGTATGAGTAACATTGCTATCATAACTGCACATTAATAACGCACTCTGGTGTCTGCTGAACAGGAAGTGCACTCACCTTTGATAGAAGACCAGAAGGTTGTGGGTTCTTTTCCAACTCCAGGTTATTGTATTGTTGACACTGCAGTGCAGTATTAGGAGGATGCAGCAGTCCTGAGTGTTGTCCTTCAGGTTACATGTTAAACTGAGATCTTATCTGCTGAAGGTGGTAGCATAGGTGGATGTAAAAGATCCCAAGGCACCTACCAAAAGGAGTAGAGGTGCTTTATTAGTTTACATTAATTTTATACTATAAACATTTTTTTGCATTCATACTTTGTTCTTTTGTGTTGATAACTTGTAAATAATTTTAAGTTATGATTTTTTCATTCTTTTTTCTTTTATATTTAACCTTTGTCCTCCCATACTTTCTTCCACCACCATCTAATTTCAGCTAACTACCACAAGGGCCTTTTTAAGCCTAGCTCTGACAAGTTCTGGTACCCTTGGTGTAAGTGTAAGCAGGGGCTTTGGAGGTGAAACATTTACAAGCAGGGGTCTGGGAGATGAATCATTTATAGGCTGCCTATGTACATTAGAGACCTAGTTGCTAAACTAGGGATAAATTTCCTGCTCTCCATCCAGTTGTCCAAGTTGCACTTGATTTGCATTAGGGAGTAACTCTGCTTCACATGGATGGGGGGCACCTATTACAGAGAAGGGGTACTCTGAGACACATTCCTGTTTTTCCAGCAGGTCCTATTTATATCACAAGAAAGGTTAACGTCTTTAGAATGGGTAATTCTGGTGTAGATATGTAGGAGGTCCATCAGGTTGAGGTTTGACAGTGCCTTGTATGCCTGGCATAGCTCTCCCCTCAATAGCCTGTAGGAAACAGAATGAAGGGATAGGGCCTTGAGGTGGTCTGCATAATACATGTTACTTGCACAGTGTTTTCTTTTAGTGAAGAACCATTGTGGATGCTTCAGTTGTTGGATATGCCTGGTTAGGCGCATACCAAAGGGGGTAATTGTGCTCAAGGTCTGATGAATGCCAAATACAATGACACAATGACTTCCCTGGAGCTAGAACACTATAATTTTGTTTAAGTTGCACAACATAGAATGATTTCCTCACTACTGTAGGTGCATGATGGTCAAAGGCTAGATTACTGTCTGTGTGTCCCGGACTACTGGGTTAACTCTTAGATGTGTATTGTCAATATGATAGTTACCAAGGGATGATGTCCCAGAGAATATTATGCATTTCTTGGCATTTAGTTTTAGTCCATGGCTCTGCCACCAGTTTTCTGCTTAAGCCCTTCTGGAGAACATTTGTGTCAGTGGGTGATTCAATGACAGCTCCTAATTTAAAACTATCTGCAAATTCAGTCATTCAGAGGCTATTGGCATTGACTTCAGAGAAGTAAATGCCAAGGAGGAGTGGTCCCAGGACTGATCACTGATGGACTGCACTTGTGACTGGCCTCTTTGTTGAGGTAGACTCCCCAATTCTAACTTCTTGGGTCCTGTCTGTGAGCCAGCTGGCTATCCACGAGGTAACATGAGTTTATAACTAACCTCTTAATTTTGTCAACAATACCCGAGAGGGGGATTGTCCATTTTGCACTCATTCATTGCTTTGGTGACATTCAAAGAAGTCCACCAGGTTGAGTAGGCATGACCTGTTCTTGATGTAATCAAATTGGGTTTGGTCCAGTGTCTGGAGGTTTCCTATGTTCATTTCAATGATTATTTCATTGGCTGTGCATATGAGGCTAATGGATATGTAGTTTCCAGGACCTGTTGATGGCCCAGCTTTGTGCAGAGAGGTGACTGCTGCTTGTCCCTCCATTCATAGGCCACTACACCTGTTTGGAGGCTACAGTTAAATAGCAATTCCAGAGGACCTGATAGATCATGTTTCATGCTATGTAGAAGGCATCCTGGGATATTGTCTGGGCCCATTGATGCAGTGTTCTTGGTCTTGGAAAGAGTATTAAGGATATGTTTGCTAGTGATAGCAGGGTGAGTTAGATTTGATAGCATTTCCTGAGGGAATGTTGATGGGAAGGGAGGGGTAAAGTTGGAGCTGAATTTATCACATTAGGTTTGCTATATCATCTGGCTAAGTATACATACAATTGTGTATTGCCTTTGAGGCTGCAGACATAGCTAAATAATTTATTTAACATTTGTTTACCAGGAAAGTCTGACTTGGAACAAAGCCAATTTTCAGTGGAGGCCCTGAGAGGAAACACTCCAGATGCATGTCTTTGTGACGTGGGAAGAAACCCACACAAATGCATGGAGGACATGCAGACTCCGCACAGAAGGCACCCCAGCCAAGAACCAAACTGGAGAACCTCTTGCTGTGAGGCAACAATGCTATCTCTGCACCATCCTAATTGCCTTATGGTTATCCTTAGCCTGTGATGCCAAATTTACCTGAGATTTGGGTTTGGTAGACTTTGTTCTCGAGGTATTTTGGATTGATGAGTGTTTTTATCCTGCTGAGTACTTGACCTCTAATTTTTGCCATGATTTTCTTCCTCCTGTGATGCAGCCTATTGATTTGATTCCACTTATTTTTGAGTTAGTTCTGTACTTTCTCGTGGGTACAGCCGCCTCTAAGCAGCTATTAACATGCTTGTAGAGCATTTCTGTTAACAGTTGTGCATAGGGGCTTGAAATTTTTCCCGGTTATCACTTAATAGTAGGAAGTTAGCCTTAGAGTAGTTCCTGAATATTCCAGGGTTAGTTGGGGTTCCATATTTTTACTTCAAAGGAGACCATTTTGTGGCTTGATCGTACCAGAGAAGACATCACACTAGGGGGTGTGCAGCGCACTCATGTTAGTAAGAACCAGTTCCAGTATGGTTGCACCTCTTGTTGGTGTATTGGCAATCTGGTCCAGGAAGTTTGTTTACAAAATCCAGGAATCCCTGTGCCTGCACGTTGGTCTTGAATGATTCCCAGTTAATAGTGGGGTGATTAGTCACCCATGAATATGGTACTGGATTGGATGGTAAGTGTTTCCAATAAGTTTAAATACATGTTATGGGTTTCCTTGGTCAGAGGGAGAACTATAGCTTGCAAGGAAGTGGTACTGTATTTTGCCTATTGTGATTTGAACGTGGAGAAGCTAGAGTGCATTGTCCTGCTTGACCAGCCTTGAGTTATATTTATTTTTGATGTAAATCAAGACCCCTCCACCTTTAATCCCTGTCTGTATAGTAACTGGTCTAAATATCTGGAAAAGCATTATAACCTTGCACTGTTGGTGTGCTCTTCATGGTTTCAAACCAAGTCTCAGTCGCACAGTTGTCAGCATTATCTAGAGTGAAGTGAGCTGCTAGGTAGTGCAGTTTCTTCTTTAGATTCATAGTAACACCTTTAGATTTCCTTGGTTTTGATTTGCTATGGTCACTATGGGGGGAGAACAATGTTTTAGTTAATATAAAAAGGCACTGTGGGTGAGGACAATGTTTTAGTTAATATATAAAGGCACTATGGGGGAGGACAATGTTTTAGTTTATATAAAGGCACTATGGGGGAGGACAATGTTTTAGTTAATATAAAAAGGCACTATGGGGGGAGGAGAATGTTTTAAGATAAAAAGGCACTATGGGGGTGCAATGTTTTAAGATAGAAAGGCACTATGGGGGGGGTGAGGACAATGTTTTAGTTAATATAAAAAGGCACTATGGGTGGGTGAGGACAATGTTTTAGTTAATATAAAATGTCGCTATTGGGGAAGGACTGTATTTTAGTTAATATTCAAAAACCTAGAGGGGAGAGGTGCAGACCATCCCTGGCAAAGCAATGTGGTCTGTTGACCATCTCCTTCCATGCTGACAAATATTGCACTCCCTTAGAATGACACCAGAAACTAAGCCATTTATTAAGGTCGGTCATCTGTTCATGTTGCTCAATGCTAGGCTCATTCCAGCCTTGGACACACATTGAGAGCTCCATGATGCCCCTCTGCATATAGTACAGAGAGGTATGTCTTGGGTCATTTACACCCACATGGACTATGATTGTCATACTGGTACTTGTGGTCCAGTGACCCGAGTGCATGCATAATGTGGCATATCCTGACCCTCAATAAGCAATTGACCATGATTTTCTCCTTGCTCATCCTGGTGGGAGGGGCATCAGTTTGTCTGACAATGGAGTCTCCAATGACTGGAATGTTGGACTTGTGTGGTGGCTTGCCTTATGGGCTTTAGAAGTAGGGGGTGTATGAGATGTGGCTGTTTTTGAAAGAGTGTTCTGGGGGTGTTGTGTGTACTTTTGTCTAGGCGGTCTTTGGGGTTTACAAAGGTTACATTTAAGCACCTCAGCATGTGTGGGTCTTTGTGTCTGCTTTGAATTGTGAATGAGATGAGTGCAGCATGTGTACTGCTGACCACTTTGTTGACATTAGGAGTGCTTTTATGAGAGCTTTGCCTCTAGAAACATTTGCATACAACTCTCAAATACTATATCACTTTGAAAATTAACTGGTTTTCAGAAAACATGAAGCAATTTCTAGATTGCCTCAAAATGCCTATATCAGCTGTGCTGGTAATGGAGATAGTGGGAAAGTTCATATCCATGGCAAAATAAACTTTTTTTAGTGTTTAGACAGTTGGCGTGAGAATAGAGAGTAATGTCAGGAGGATCCAGTTTGCATCTTTGGGGTCCATGCTTGTCGCTACAAACGCCCTTTGTGCAACTAGGTAGTAGTGAAATGTCAATGGTGCTTTAACAGGAAAAATGTCAGCTCAAGGTGTCTGGCTGTACAGGGCATTGCCAAGCAATTGAGAGGAAACTAATAAGTAGAGCCTGATTTATGTATAAAGTAATTATATAGATATGTATAGATTATGTAGATATTCTGAAGTTAGAAGCAAATCAAGCAGTGCTTACTGAAAATAAAGAATTAGCTTGTCGAGAATGATATGGGGGGGGGGGGGTTGCTTGAATGACTATAACTGTGATTGCTATTAGTGCTAGTCTCACCACAGCATCACACTGCTGGGATACAGTGGTCCTTTGCTTCTGACATCAGAAGTAAAACAGTAACACCAAACCCAGTAAGAGAAGCAGGCCACAGGCTGTTTGGTGATCCCCAGTCTAGTTCCGGACGATGTAAGGGCCTGTAGATTTTTGTAGCCTTTTCCTGGTAGATTCCTTGAATAGCAACCAGACCAATCAGGAAGGTCAAGTACAGACACTCGCTTTCCAACCAGAAAGAGAAAGGAATTTATGCACTTGGCACCTTCTCTCACCAGGAGCAAAGTATAAGCAGAATTTCCAAACTGGAACCTGTGAAGCAGTTGTTAGGCTTTCCAGTGATCAGTGGTCCCCAGAAAATAATGTTCCTATGCTCCTTCTCTCACCAGGAACAAAACAGTTGCACCAATGCCAAGATGACTACTGAGGGGCAGAATGTGAGCTCACCAGTAATTGGTGGTCTTGGAGTAGGTGTTGCCGATCTTAAATTTAAGATGGAAAAATGAGTTAATGCCCTAAGAGCTGCAGTGTGCACTAAGCTGTTAGATATGAAAGAGGGAGTAACTTAAGCTTTAGCTATCCAAGTGGAGAGCCACTCATTTTAAAAGAGCACGATAGATTGGAAGGGATGGACGTTTTGTTTTCTGGTTGTATGGAATGCAGTGGGATAAACAATAAGTAGTTGAAGGGGAGCAATTTCACAAAATGTTAAGTTTGTGCTTATAGCCAATGAAAGAGAAGGAGACGTGGTCAAGCTAAACATATAGGACAGGTAACTAGAAAGAAAGCAGAATTTAAAAAAAAAAAAATTTGCCCACCCCAGTGCTGTCCTTAATTTCTTGCGACTCGCAGGAGACTCAGCTGTGGCCTCTTTCCTAGTTGAAATAAGCAATTCAAAGCATGATGCAAGAAAAACCGTGTAAAGAAAATTAATTGCAATAAAAATAGGCGGCAATAAAGCTAAGCAAAATAAAAGTAAGCAAAAGCAAGCCAACCTTTCCCTCACAGCAAGTTGTGGCAGAGGCTGGGTGAGCTTTTCTAATAAAAGCATAAGTTAAATACTAGGCAATCGGTGTGCAGGCTATTATGTCAAGCCAATATCCACACACTAGGTGAGAATCGAAGCCTAAACGCCAACTATTACGCTAATACATCATTCGCATCCATTTTCTTGTATAACAAATTCTCGCATCTTTTTTCAACAGCACCCATATTAACACGCACTACTTTATCCCATTAATCAATATCCTATTTCATTTAAGCTTTCCATATAATATATTCATATTTGTACATTTCCAGTCTTCCATCTATATTCATTTTTACATTTTTTTCCCAAACTTTATTCTTTCACTGCAGTCAATTCATCTCATTGCCTTATATTTCACATTTCCTTTTCACTGGTAACATGTCCAATAAAATTTTTCACCCAAAAAATGTGTTTCATACAAATCTTCAGTTTTCTTTCATCTCTTATTGCATTTGTTCATTATAGTTAAATCCCTTCCATGGGTACACCATTTCTTTATAAAATCCTTTCATACCATTTGTGATGCCCCACCACCTCTGGGCCAGTAACCAAGGAGCCTCAGTGCTCACCATTGGCACCTGTGGGAATGTTCACTGGGAGGATAACCAGTACACACTATTTCCAGATGCAGCTCTCAGCATCAAGCACAATTTCCCTTAAGAATACACGGGGAATGCAGTCAGTCTAAGCCTGGTTCCTCTCTTTCTCCAGATATACAATAAGACTTCCCACTGGCACAGCTATAGAGTTAATATCTCAGCTGAGTGTCCAAGCCCAAGACCTCTATCCAACCAATGCTTCGTGTCCCTGCCCAAGTAGCTGGCGCGCACATTCTTGGGAGATTTGACTTGCACACATGCACCTACCTGGGAAAGGCTGACACAGGCTTACTAGCTATGCCCCCTTCTGCCCAGACTATAAGATAGTTACCACCAGTGCCAGACATGCCTGCCAGCTACCTTAAGGCCCTTACAAGGGTACACAATATACTGAATGAAGTTAATATTAATACAAATGGTAGTTTGACCAACAGTGACGCTATTGGGAGTGGCCCACACAGTCACCAAATAAATATGCAGATACTCTCAAAAGATAAATCTCTCTACAAAGGTCAGCCCCAATTAAAGGTTTAAATATATTTAATAATAAAATAAGACAATACTAAATATCTATTCACGGTAACATCAGAGTTCAAAATCACAGAAAATATTTAAAATAATATTGAATGACTGACAAATTAAACGCACTATCTAAACTAAGCTTCACTATATTCCTGACTGAATCTAAGATGATTACTATTTCCTAGTTAATAGAGCAAGGTAGATGATGTGGTGAATGGTCCTTCTTGTCAAGCTCAAGACAGAATACAAAATGCTCAGTCTCACTAAGAGACTTCTCAAAATAATATCCAAAATATCACTTCTGGGGTAGTGTGCAGAATGACATCCCTTCTGATCATCTGGCTTCTAGTTCCCATGCAAACCTCCATTGCTGGAAGCTGACAGGATTTTAGCACATACCTGTAAAAATACACACACAAGCTTTTGCTCAGGTATGTGGCAGGTGCTGGAAGTTGTAAAACAATTTCATACCTCCAGACTTCCACAGTAGTAACTGGTTCCATCCCAAAGACAATGCAAAACGTTTCCTAGTACAGAACCTCTCTGGCTGCATTGAAATCTGAGAGCTTCTTTATGGCCTAACCCATAAAGTGATTTAATTTCAGATTTAAAGTTTGATGGACTGAGGTTAACTTCTTGTCTTCCAGTTTCCTCTGTTAAAACATATTCATTTTAAACTGTTACAATAGTGCATGTACATTTCTGTTCTCTCCAGTAAGGCACACTGTGGATACATTTCAAACACAAGCACTTTACAAATACCTTTTCAACACAAATATCTGTATAAATCAGTTTGCTATACACATGACATACAGTTCTAATACAGTTTACAAGCATGTTATATAAATCAGTTTGATAGTCACAAATGACGTACATTTATTTACATAATTCCAGCCAGCTGTGCTGGCAGTACCTCCTATCATCATACAATTCTTTTATTTTCTCATCAACCTCATTTATTTTTTTCCATATTTTAATTTTTGTCCTGTTTTTTTCTTCTGTCTTGTCCCTTTTTCTTTCCCCTGATTTTGTTTCCCATGCATTTTTTTCATATAACATCTTTCCCATCAAATCCTTGTCTTTTACCTTTCTCATTTGCCAAAATAAATGTGTAGATGCTAAATGCAGCACTGGATTTTTACATCGTTAGCCCTCTTCTCACTGGGTTCAGCCCTGAGCCCCAAATGAAGCTAAAAAATGCAGAAAAAATGTTTCCATTTGAGTGGGAAACATTCCTCCTAATTGTGCTATTTGTTCTAATACATACTTATTCAGCATGTCTTTTTCTGAAATAAAAACTTTTCTACAAAGTTAATTTTAATTTGTTCCAGTATCTCTCTCCATTGACTTTACACTTTCATACTCCAATACCACTCCCCAAATCTTTTTCTTTCTTGTGAAATGTATTCCATTTATTTTCTTACCAATTTTTGCACTTCATTTTGTTTAACCACAGACCAGCTTTAAATGCTTTCTGATCTTATTACAACCTCCCTTATCTATCCCTTGCTTTTTTAGTAGTCATACGTATTTATAGTTTAACATTTCCTTCCATTTTGCATCATTCCTCCCTCATTTCATACATGCATGGCTGAACTATTGCATTCATTAATACAAAAATGCACATACTCATCAGGTATCCCTGTTTTACTCCTGTCAATACTTATTCCCATCCATTTATTATAACTTGTGCCCATGAATTTTCATAATATTTCTTTATATTAATTTTTCTCCTAGCCCATATGCTTGTAAAATCTGCCACATTGCTTCACAGGTCACTTTGTCAAAGGTTTTAGCTACATCATGTGCTATCATAGGTAGGTACTAGGCTAATGGCCCTAGGGCATATTTAAGCCTAGCCAAATGGTACCCTGGCTTTTGCCACCCAAGAAAATTATTTTCCTGTGCCCCTGTGAAGCAGAGCCACAGAAGTGATCCCCGGGGTGAATTTCCTATCTCCCATTCAATCAAGATTTTTCTTGAGTGCTAATGAGGAGCTTTGTTTGATATAGATAGTTTGTTCCAGAGTATGGGAAGTCTCTGAGATAGGAATCTATCCCTCCAGCATGTTCTGTTTATTGTGGTGACCAGGTTTAGGTCCCTAGAGCGTGTAGCTTGTAGGGATTGGGATTTCTTTACGTGGAGCATGTCCAACAGCTCTGGGTTTGCCATAGCTTTGTATGTTAGGCAGAGCTCGCATCTGAGTAGGCGATGTGACACAGTAAAGCTGGAGTTTTTTGAGACTGTCTGCGTAGGGCATCTGTTTGAGGCCAGTAATCCTCTTTGTGAGGTATTTCTGTGGCCTTTCCAGTTGTACATGTCTTGTGAGGTACATACCTAAAGGGGCATTGTACTCTATAATGGGTCTAATGAGTGATGAGTAGAGGGGAATAATGACCTCTTTTTTCCTGGATGAGAAACCTTTTGTGATGTGTGCCACATAGAAGGATTTCCTGACTATTGTGGCAATGTGATTATCAAAGGAGAGACTACGGTTCACCTGTGTCCCAAGATCTCATCACACTTTTGGTGTTAAGTAGATTACCACCTATGTGGTAGTTCATGGGTACAAAGGTTTTACCAAAAGGGATGATGGTGCGCTTTTTGGCATTGAGCTTGAGGCCGTGGCTTTGACACCGAGCATCTGTCTCAGTGAGGCCCTTTTGTAAGATGTCCACATCATTTGGAGATTTGATTATGGCTCCTAGTTTGTGGTCATCTGCGAACTTTGTTAGCCAAAGACCTTCTGTGTTGGCCTGTACTTCAGAGAAGTAGATACCAAACGGGAGAGGGCCTAGGACTGAACTCTGTGGTACTCCACTTGTCACTGGTCTGAAGTTGGATTTAGACTCTGCTACTTCACAGTGTGGGTTCAGTCAGTGAGCCAGCTGGCAGCCCATCTTGTGACAGGGATTTATACCCAGTTTCGTGAATTTGTCTATAATTCCAGAGTGGGGGATGGTGTCGAAAGCCTTGGTGAGATCTAGGTCTGTGTGTACCACCTTACCCTCATCTACAGCTTTGGTGACCACTTCAAAGAAGTCTATCAGGTTTAGGAGACATGATCTGCCTTTTACAAACCTGAACTGGGTAGGGTCCAGAGTTTGGAGATTACCAATGTCATTGTTAAAGTTCCATGATGATATGCTCCATAGCCTTGCAGACCGGGCTCATCAGGCTAATGGGGTGGTAGTTCCCGGGGTCTGTGGTGGCTCCTCCTTTGTGGAGTGGGAAAATTGTTGCTGTGCCATTCAGTGGGCACAAAGCCTGAGGTGAGGCTATGATTGAACATGGTGCTTAGATGGGGTGCCATTCCATTCTGTAGTTCATGTAGAACCCAGCCTGGGATGTTGTCAGGTCCCATTGATGCTGTGTTCTTGACTTTGGAGAGTTTTTTTACTTCTGCAGTCATGATTACAGGTACTTTGCATTCTTCCGGTATAGAGATTAGTCCTTTAGGGGATGAGAGAGGGGTAAAGTTAGCACTGAACCTATCTGCCAGGATGTTGGCAATATCAGTTGGTTTTGTATATTTAGTGCCATTGTGCTGCAACTCAGAGCAGATCTGAGTGTTGCCATTGAGATTCTTGACATAGCTATAGAATGCTTTGTGGTTGTTTTTAGAATCGGTGGCGATTTTGTTTTCATAACTAGCTTTGGAAGATTTTATGAGGGATCTCAGCTTCTTACTGAGGCTGAACGCAGAGTTCCTCCAATCATGGGATTTTACTCTCTTTTTGCAACAGTTTCTTCTGTTGTAGAGTTTGTTTATAGCAGGGGACCACCAGATAGGCCTCCTTTGTTTGAAGGATAGGATCTTGGTTCTGTTAGGGATTGCACGATCCGTGCACTCTAAGTGCTTATAAAGTCCAATTGTATAGGATTCAGCAGTCGTATCTCTATTGTCCATCAGCATGGGTGTAGTGAAGTTTGCCACTTCTGTCAAGCGTGAAGTTGGCTTTGTAGAAATGTTTTACGGTGGTTTCCCTAATGGGGGGGTGGGGCTGGGATGTGGATGTCTAGAGTGATTTGCTTGTGGTCGGATCTGACCAACGAGGAACTGATCTCTGGTGTGGAACACCGGTTGCCCATGTTGGTAATGACCAGCTCTAGGATATTGCTGCCCCTGGTGGGGGTGTGGATAAGTTGATCTAAGGCATTGATATTTATGAATTCCAGAAAACGTTGAGCACAAGAGTTGGTACATGAGTAGTTTCCCCAGTTAATGGTGGGGTAGTTGAAATCACCCATTATTAGGGTGTAACGTTGTACCCTAATATTTTCCCATGCATCAAGAAATGAGGAGTGGGAATCCTGGGGCATGATGGGGGATCTGTAGCAAGCTACAATTTGCATCGTGGTCTTACCCAGAGTTAATTGCACTTGGATGATCTCAGATGCATTATGCTGAGCAACTAGCCTGGAGGTGTGGATATCCTTAATGAATATGGACACGCCTCCGCCTTTAGTGCACCGGTCCAAGTTAGGTTGCCGAAAGGTGTGGTATGAATTATAGCCTGGTAATGCAGGGGTGCTCTCTGGAGCCTTGAACCAGGTCTCTGTCACTGCACAGATGTCGATGTTCTCCATTTTAAGGAGTGCCTCGAGTGAGTGCATTTTGAGGTTTAGACTTGTAGCATTGAGTAGCATTACAGTCAGATTTTGCTTGCTTGTACCTGTTATGGTGGTGAATTTTTTATTTGAATCTTGCCTAAAAAAGGCACTATAGGGGTGGCAAACCTTAGCCAATATCCAGAATCCCAAGGGCGACAGGTGCAGGCCATCTCCGGCAAAGCATTGTGGTTTGTCGATCATGTCATCCCAGGCAGACAGATACTGGATCCCCTTAAAAATGACACCAGAAGCATAGCCAATTGTTGAAGTCAATCATTTTGTCCTTGTACTGTGCTATCATTCTGGGTGATAGCAGGATGCTACTCAGGGCTAAGGTCATACCTGCCTGGGCTACAAGATCAGAAAGCTCCTCCATATCTCCTTTCATGTAGTCCAGGGAGGTACGTCTCGGGTCATTCACACCAACATGGACAATGACAGTCATATTTGTACTTGCTGTGGAGTGACCTGAGTGCATGTGTTGTGGCGGATCCTGGCACCTGACAGGCAGCTGACAGTGACTTTCTCCTTGTTTAGCCTAGTGAGTGGAACATCAGTGTACCTGACAATAGAGTCACCTATGACTAGAGTGTTAGGTATGTTGTTATGCCTTGTGGGCTGTGGTTGAGTGGCACACTGAGTTTTTGGGCTATGTGTCCTTTGGGTTGTGTTGAGGGGTGAAGGTTGTTTGCGTTTCTGCTTTGGAGGTCCCTGTTGCTTGGGTAGATTTTTTTTTGAGAGTCTCCACGAATGTAGGTGCGTGTGTTGTGTTTCTGTGTGTGTTTTGGTGGTGTAGGTTTTGAGGGACTATGTGATGAGTGTGGTGTGGTGCAAGTGTTTACCTTCTCCTCTTGACTGTCTAGTCCAGTCTTGGGTGAAAAGAGCTTTGCTTCCAGTTTGGTCGTATAAGTGCATCTCTCACAGGTTGTAGTGTTGGGTGATAGGAGGAGAGGGTTGTCTGTGTACATGAGGCAATTGCTGCATTACCCCAAGAAGCCCAGATTCATCAGGTAGACAGGAGAAAACAATGGGAGCTGACCCTTAGACATGATTGGATAGGTGCTTATTTATTAAGTACTAAAAACTGTTTTTCTCTAGACAAGCGAGGAAAGTTGAGTGCTGTAGTAATTTGTAGCTTATTTAGTGCTTACAACAAGTTCTGAACAAGTGCTGAGCTCAAAGAAACAGATTTGAGTGCTGAAACTAGAAAACTGGCTAGTTTTAAGAAACAAAATTAAGCTAGAAGGCTTCCCTCCAACACTGAAAGGCTTGGGGGTTCAGAAGCTTACAAACAGTCCTGAATACAGCAAATCTGTATCTGGACTAGACAACTTATAGAAAAGGTATGAAACAAGCTTAGAAATTTTTTTTTTTTTTTTTTTTGTAAAGTGGAAAGAGGAAAAGGAGGAGCAGAAGCTAACTGGGTTGGCCTTCTCAAATGTTCTCCCTGAAATAGGTAAAATGAGGTAATGACACTAGACTGGGAGGAGTATCCCAGATCAAATTTACAGTAGGGGCTTGCAACTGCAAAGCATCATTGTATAAAAACAAGATGCCAAGAGGAAGGGAAGGTGGGAAGCAAAAATCAGAACGAACAAACCCAACCAGATGCTTAACAATTGTAGAAAATTCTACTGAATACCTCACACACAGCGAGTAAAATAAAAGTGCTATAAATAACTAAAATAAGCAAAAAACAGGATACTTAATGTTCTATATCTCAGATTCGTTAGCTCAGAGCCCTTCCTCCGACTTGCTCCGATTAGCTCAGTTTGAAATCAGTCTTCTATTTTTGTTATATTTTCTCAAAGTTTCTTTAACATTTAATATGAAGTTGTTAAATCTCAGTTTATTCTCACTGATGGGTTCGGAGCCGATCCTCGGCTCCGACACGGCTGATAGCAAAGCTCAAGGTTTGCCAGTAGCTCTAGACCAAGCCCCTTATCCCACAATGCACTGCTGGAATTACTTCAGATCTAGTTTGCCGCGGCAAGAGAGATCTCGGTGATCCAGCTAGCTTGGACCATTTTTGAAAAAAAAAAATAACAGCAAGTCTATTTAAAAAGTTCTCCTTTTTGTTTAAAAAAAATACTGTTAGTATTAGCTTTTTTCAATATATAATCTGTAGTTTCAATAGTTATAAATAGTTTAAAAGTTAGTGCCTTGTTGGTTTCATTTGTGTGGGCCTTTAGCCCTATTTACTCTTATTAATCTTTATAATAGTCGGGCTTTTTTTCTGTGGGACTCTTTAGCCTTATTTTTGTAATCTCTAGTTACATTGTTCATAGGTTCATAGGTTGGTACTAGGCTATCAGCCCTAGGGTCTATACAAGCCTAGCCATAACAATTCCCTGGCTATTTCTTCCCACATTATCTACTTTCCTGGACCCCTGTCTAGCAGGGCGACTGACGTGATCCCTGGGGTGAATTTCCTTTCTCCCATCCAATCGTCAAGGTTCCTCTTGAAGAGGTCCAAAGAGGCACTCTGCTTGACATGTATGGGCAATCTATTCCAGAGTCTGGGGAGTCTCTGGGTCAGGAACCTATCCCTACCGCATGTTTTGTTTATTGTGATGACAAGGTTTAGATCCCTGGAGCGTGTAGCTCTGAGGGATTGGGATTTCTTTAAGTGTAGCATGTCCAACAGCTCTGGGTTTGACATGGCCTTGTATGTTAAGCAGAGATCGCCTCTGAGTAGACGATATGTGACAGAGTATAGCTGGAGTTTTTTAAGGCGGTCAGTGTAGGGCATCTGCTTTAGGCCTGTGATTCTTTTAGTGAGGTATTTCTGAGGCCTTTCCAGTTGTTGCAGATGTCTTGAGAGGTACATACCAAATGGGGCATTGTATTCTATAATGGGTCTAATGAGGGATGAGTACAGTGGGACAATGACATCCTTTTTTCTGGATGAAAAGCCCTTCGTGATGAGGTGTGCCACATAGAAGGATTTCCTGACTGTTGTGACGATGTGGTTATCAAAGGTGAGACCACTGTCCACCTGTGTCCCTAAGTCTCTTATCACACTTTGTGTTTAGTGTACTGCCACCTATATGGTAATTCATGGATACTATTCATGGATGTTATAGATGGTGCCCGTTTTGGGCTTAGTTTGTGGATCTTTACAAGTGAAAGGACTTTACTGTTTTACCTTTTGCAGTTTACTCTGTTTTATTTAAATATGTCGGATGAGAAGGAGAAATCCCATCCTAAATCGGGATTTAAAAAATGCCCAGATGGTGGTCAGAAAATGTCCGCCACTGACTGACGCATTCAATGTGTCTACTGTCTGGGGGCTAAACACCTCCAAGACACCTGCAGCATTTGCCACTCCTTTTCTTCAAGGGTCAGATCCGAGTGTACCTTTGATTCGGAGCCAGCTCTCGGTATTGGAGCCGGTCCCTGAAGTTCCTTCTTCCTCTCTGCCTCCAATCAGCACCTTCGGTGCATTCAGCTAAGTCCTCCGTCAGACTTTCAGATTTGGACATGGATCGGCTAGTGCAGAAGCTTTTACAGGCACCAGGACTTGCCAAATTGTTGTCAGCCCCGACTAGCTAGTCTGTGCCGGAGACCATGGAGCCAGATTTGTCTACTCCTCAGAGCCGTAGTGGACACTGAGCCGAAGGAAACTGAACCCTTGGTTGTCGAACCCTTGGAGCCGATATGCGCACCGGTGTTATCGGCTCCATCTACTCTGATGTCCTCGGTGCTGACCGAGGACTCTAGGAGCAGACGCTCTCCTGTCGGGTCTGGGAAGGATAGTTGAATCGATTTGTCAATGCAGACTCTTCCTCTCGGGGCTTCGGCTCGGATGAGCTCTGCTCCTACCTTGGGCTCGGAGCCCAGAGTTTCGGTGCGGGAGGATTGGATGGTACTCTGTGGTCAGTCCACTCCTTCTCATCAGAGCCATGGTGCCTTCGATGCTATGAGGAGAGTTTTGTCTCCAAAGACCATGGCGCATCGGTTCAGCTTTCCCTCTCCCCTCAAGCTCCTGTATCTAATTCTTCATCCACCGGTCCCTCTAAGCATAGAGACCCTAAGCCTCAAGTATCCCCACAGGGCGTCCTCTACTCTACTGAGACCTCCCCAGATCCACCCATTGAGGAGGTGCCCAGGAAGAGATTTTGCAAGAGGCACACAGACTCCCTACAGGAGCCCTTGACATCTGACACTGACTTAGATGAGTCAGAAGGGTCCCCTCGATCCCCCACTGAGGATATCTCCTTTGCAGAGATACTAGAGATCCTTAGTCAGAGGGGAGATTGGCAGTCCAAGACCCCTACTGAGGATGAGTCCGTGCTCTTGAAGGCTTTTGGGTCTCAACCTTCCACTTCTTGGGGGTGTCCACCTTACGATGAGCTCATGGAACTGATTTCTCATAAGGCGTGGGAGTCACCAAAGGCCATGGAACCTGTTCCTCGAAAACCCAATAAAATTGTCTGCCCGAGTGGACAAGCCATTATTGACAAAGGGAGTGCCTATTGATGCCATGCTGGTAGCTGCAGCTACCAAAAAGGAAGCATCGGAGACATCTATCTCTATCCATCCCCCTAACAGAGATTCTAGGGTCATGAATAGATATGGGAAGCGCATGTTTAGTTCAGCGACTTTTTCTGTGTGATCACTGAACTACTTAACCCACTTTACAAGACTACAGAGAGATCTCCTGAAAGAGCTAGGAGATGCTCTCCAGGGTACGTTAGCTTCAGGGGTGGCCAACAAAGTCGACGCCTAGCTCGCTACCCTAAACTCAGTGGTAAACTTGTCCATGCATCTCACATCCTATGCAGCTGATGGTTTGAGTAGAGCTGCTAGTTCGGGCATTGCTCTTAGAAGACCAGCCTGGATGCATCTGTTTCTTTGCAGAACCCTTTAAGTCTTCCTTTATTAATACCCCATTCGATGGCTCATCACTGTTTGGGCCCAAAGTAAAGGAAACTTTAACCAGGTGTGAGCAGGAAAGCAAGACCTTATTATAATCTGACCAAATATATCCCCTTATTGGGTAAACAGGCCACAGTTGAAAACACAAAATCCACCAGAACTTTTAAGGCAGGAAGAGTGTGTCCTAACTTATACCCCATATGTGAATTGTATTAAGGACATCATAACCAGACATTGGGATATAGTGACAGCTTCTGATTCAAGTAGAGATAAGGTGGGACAGTACCCGAGGATAGTTTACAAGACAGCACCCAATATAAAGAAATTATTAGAGAAAGTGGGAAGCAATGAATCTACAAATAAAGATGAGTGGGTATCAACAAAGAGATGTGGGAGATGCAGGCAATGTAAATACATTAACAATCAATCTTGCATAGTATTAGAAGATGTGAATTATACGAAAATAAGAAGTAGGGGTGGTAATTGTAACACAAAACAGGTTGTTTACCTTGCAAAATGTAAAGAATGCTCTGCATTCTATATAGGCAAAACAGAGAGACAATTGAGGAAGCGTATATATGAACATTATTACAAGATACAAATTAAAGACCTCAATAATGCCCTATGTAGACACATAAGTGAATTAGGTGAACAGCATACATTTATGTTCTCTATAATAGATCAGGAACATCTCGATCCCTTGGGCGGTGATTGGAAAACGAGACTGGCATGTAGGGAAAGTAAGTGGCAAATATTAGTAGATGCCACTAGTAGTCCAGGACTCAATGATTTTATAAGTATCAAACCATTTTTAAACATGTAATTTTCAAATATGTAATATATTACTACAATTATTTTATTAATTATTACTTTTTAAACAAATCACTATTTATATTTACAATATTAATTAATTATATATTTATTATCTTACTTCAGTAGGTATGTTTTATATACATACATTGATTTCTCAGCTTTGAAGTAGACCATACATTGCTTAGATTATACTCAGTTAGGTTTTACATATTTATATACTTTTTACATTTTTTACACATCAATTATATACATTATTCATATTCATATACATTTTGTATATTTTATGATCTTTTTTAGACTTAAGGTGAAGCCTATGGTCAGATTATTCACTGATAGATCGTATTTTTATCTTTTTATTAGCATTAAGCTTTACAGTCTAGTACTTATGAAGTTAAATATTTTATCTATTTTACATTCTAAAGAGTGTTGTATCTTTAAGAAATTTCAAAAGTTTTGGCACCAAAATTTGTATATATTACACAGTTTGTGCTGGTGTTGTGTGTTCTGATGAAGTCTGCAATCGGCAGATGAAAGCGCTTAACATTTGTGGTGTATATACTTAGTGGACGTCTGTCATTTGTGGTGTTTCGTGGTTTTGTGCAAAATAAACGGATTTGCTGTGGATGCTGCGTCTACCTTTATTACCTTCTACCAGACCATAGTCGGGATTTTTTTGTCTCAACTTCAAAAAATCTGCCTTATCGCCATCGCAGCATACAGTTTTTATAGGACCAGAATTAGATACCTAAACTACTACTCTACGTCTCCCTGTCGAAAGAGTCCCTCTTCTCTACCAAAACGTCAGCTTACTGGTGTCAAAGAACAAAGCTACAGCAGCAGAGGTATTGAAAGTACTAGGTTTGATGGCGGCAGCAATCCTGGCTATACCACTCGCAAGGATGCATATGCAAATTCTTCAATGGCTCCTCTTCGCTCAGTGGTCTTACTAGAAACTACCGATGCACCACATGATTCTCATCACTGATTCTTGCAGGAGAGACCTTCGGTGGTGGTTGATGTCTCTTCATGTCACACTCGGAAGACCCTTTGTCTCCCCCCCCCCCCCCCCAGTAGCCACTGTGACCACGGATGCTTCCCTGATAGGGTGGGGGGTGGGGGGCATTTTCAGGGAAAGACTGCCTAGGACACATGGACAGATCAAGAATCACATCTGCACATCAACGTTCTAGAGTTGAGAGCGGTACTTCTGGCGTTGCAGTACTTGGTACTTTCAGGGCTCTCTTCCTCCAAGAACTATTGCAATTCAGATGGTCAACATGTCAGTAGTCTGGTACTTGAACAAACTAGGTGGAACAAAGTCCTTACCCCCTTTGTCGAGAAGCCCTCAGGGTCTGGCAATGGGCTGTGTCATCCCAGCGTTTTGTATTAGCAATGCACATCCTGGAGAAATCCAAAGTGATAGTGGACACGCTAAGCAGGGCAATATTGCTCCCTCACGAGTGGTCTCTCAAACAGGTTGCAGAGTTGATTTTCTGCAAATGGGGCCAGCATTGCTGTGTCCTTTTTGCCAGCCACAAAAATTCAAAATGCAGAAGCTGCTTTGCCCCAATACCACCTCCCGGTCATCCCCCCGAGAGATGCACTTCTACATTGGCCCCCGGGTCTCCTTTATGCATTTCCACCCTTCCCATTAATACCCAGATTTTTTACAGAAAGCAAAATCGCTGGGAAGGACTGTTATACTCATAGCCCCCTACTGGCCTCAACAGATTTGGTTTCCATTTCTCCACCATCATCTGTTGGAAGGTCCATGGATCCTGGACCCAGTTCCTGACATTGACGCACCCACCAGGGGAACTTTCATCCTTCACTGCAGTCCCTGAAACTGACTGCTTGGCTAATCCACTTCCCCCTAATTGCCAGGCTTCATTCAATTTCAGAAGATAAAAGACAAATTCTCTTGTCTTCTCACAAGCCATCTACCAGGAAATTATATGACAGTAAATGGAAAAGGTTCTCAATTTGGGCCAACACGCAGAGCATTGACCCTTTCCGAGCTCTGCTCTTCTATTTTAGAATTTTTGACAAAAAATTTTAAGGAAGGGAGCAGCACCTGCTACAGTTAGAGTTCAGTTAGCTGCTGTCTCAAATTTTCACCTTGGTTTTGGTCGCTCAAATGTTATGGGCCATAAATTATCTAAGACATTTCTTAAAGGCGTTCTTCATATGAGACCTCTAATCAGAATTCCCTATTCTCCCTGGAATTTAAACCTTATGCTGTCTTAAATTATTCTTCCTCCTTTTGAGCCAGCATCTTCTTGTGATCTCATATTTTTATCCTGGAAAACAATATTTCTTGTGGCTTTTACTTCTGCCCGCAGATTGTCAGAACTTCAAGCATTATCTATCAGACCACCCTACATGATTTTCCATGCTGATAGATTATCTCTCAGAACAAACCCCTCATTTTTACTTGGTCTGTTCTGAATCAAATATCAATCAGGTCATTGAGCTGCCAGTCTTTTTTTTTCCCAACCACTCTAGTAAATTGGAATACATGCTGCACAAACTTGATGTTCACAGACAGCTCAGATTTTATGTTGAGAGAACTAAGGATATTAGAAAATCAGATCAACTTTTTGTATCCTTCTCAGAAGCAAGAAAAGGCAATCCAGTGGCTAAAACAACCTTATCTAAATGGTTATCTGATTGCATATCCTTTGTTTATGAAAATGTGAGCATGCCATTAACACAAACCTAAGGCTCATTCTACCAGAGCCATCTCTGTCTTCTGCTTTTCAAGCTAAATTGCCCCTTGACAATATTTGCGCTGCAGCCACTTGGTCTAAGCCTCATACTTTTATCACGCATTACAAAGTGGATAAGGCTTCAAGGGAACGGTCTTCCTTTGATTCTACGGTAGTGAAGAACATACTCCCATGAGCCACCCAGGATTCAGGGTGCTAGGGAAGGCTACCCATCAGTAAGAATAAACGGCGAGGTTTAACAACTTCACATATAGAAGTTATGTACTTACCATAACGTTCCATGTGAGTTTATCTCGCATTTATTCTCACGTACCTCCCCTCCTGGCTGACTGTTGACTTAGAGGCTAGTACCATCCTGGTTATTCAATATTTCTTCTTCCCCTTTGGGGAGTCTGAGGTAATTCCAGCATTGCGTTGTGGTCACGAGCTACTGGCAAACGTTGAGCTTTGCTAGCAGCCGTGTCGGAGCCGAGGATCAACTCCGAACCCATCAGTGAGAATGCGAGATAAACAACCCACATGGAACGTTATGGTAAGTACATAACTTCTATTTTTGTCTTTTGCTTTTGTACCATAAATTCCTTCTCCTACTACCTCATCCAATACCTTTTCCAACCTTTTTGTATTTTCATAAATGTTTTATAGTCAGCATTCTGTACTGTTATAAAACTTAATTGTTCATCTTTACTTTCATCCTTTTTCCATATAAATTTTATCACTCCACCGCATACTCTCCATTGTACCTTTCTTTATCCATTCATTTAATATTTTTAAGAAAACCTTTTACCTTTATTCATTTCATTATAACATTTATGCTGTGCAATCTTAATGCGGATTCATTCTTACCTACTTTTAGCACTTTCTCTAGTTATTTTATTGGTATATCATTTTCTAAAACAGTCCTTATTTCAGATTTTTTCTCAATCCATTCTGTCTGCCCATCTATTTTTTCTTGTTAAATTTTCTCTAAAATTTTTCTACCACCTCCATATCTCCTTTTGTGTAGCCCCTTTGCCAGCTTAGATAGCATCCATCCATACTCTTGTTTTTACTTTTCCTAAATAAGAAACTTTTTCCTTCCTTTTAGAAAAAACATCTTTGCTTGTGTATCATTTTTTCATACATCTTTTTTTTTAATGTTCATCATTTTGTCTCTTCCTTTATCCATCTTTCTTATAATTCTGTACAATGTTGCACTTTTTCTTTCCACTAATAAATATGTTTTATACTTTTGCATATACTCTCCCATCACTGACTTAATAAAATGGTCTCCTTGTCACGTGATCTTTCCATAATACCTTTTTCTGACATTTCTTCATTTTTAAACTCTGCAGTTAATCTCATTATCCATTTTCCTTCCTTTATTATTTCAATGTCTTACCATATTCTAGTCCATACTGATCTATAGTCTGAAAAACCCTTCAGTAAGAAAACAAAGCAAAAACTGCATGAACTACAGAAAAATATTTTCTTTGCAGATGAGGCCTTCAGGCTCATGACTTTGCTATCAACCATCAGATAACCCTTCAGGTCAGAATATAATCTTGTAGCAGATTTTGAGCACGCCCAAAACACAGCCCCTCAAATGCTTTTTAGAGAGGTGTTTCTGGACATAGTACATTGGTGGGGTATGTCTTGAGTTTACATCCTGTCTGAGCAGACAACTTTCTTGATTTTGTTAGTCCCAAGTCCTTTAAATTGAAAGGTGGATGTCATGTTCTTTTAGATGGGAATTTTCCTATATGCTTATACTCCTCCTCTTCTCCCCTTCCCAGAGTCCTGCACACGATCATGACTAACTTCCCCAGAATCTTGTTAGAGACTCCCTTTTGGTCCATATAGCACTGATTCTCCCTTCTCTTTCACCCTCCGTGGACAATCATCACAAGTTGCCTCACCAGATAGATCTTCTCGGACACAAGGGGTCTTTCAATCATCTTAACTTGTCCACTCTTCAGTTGAAACTGTGTGATAAAGTTTTGATTCCCTTTAGACACCACTCTCCTGAGGGAATGCTTAGGGTACTGCAGAAGGCCAGGAAACCCACTACCTGAAAATCCTATGACTAAATGGAAGAAATTTTATGTTTGGGGTCTCAAGTGTCACCAACATCCCTTCAGTGGAGGTCCTTACTTCTGAGAACTCCTTGCTGGTCTAGCATATTCTTCTGTTAAAGATCACTTGTCCGTAATCTCTTTGGCTGCCCTTGAACCCATCTTTGGCCTCTTATTTTGAGGTTAAATAATTCCTTGAGTGTCCTTCATGTTGGGCCCTCAAGAAAACCTATTTCTCCCTCTTGGGACCTTAATTCAGTCCTTGAACATCTAACTCAAGCTCCTTTTGAGCCTGTTTCTTCCACCATGCTACATTGTTTATTTTTTTTTTATTTTATTTTACATTTGTTGACCGGGCTAGTCCAACTGGATGCATGTCCATTTTCAGTAGAGGCCCCAGGGATAAAAGCTCCAGAGAAAAAAAAACTTACAAAAATTTAAGATGCAACATAAATGATTACAAAAGGTATTGAAAGACAGTAATATAAAATTGAGTAAAAAAGTGTACATAAAAAATAGAAAAAAAATTAAAAAATTGACTTAAATATTACATAAAAAATAGAAAAATTGACTTAAATAGACAAACAAGGAAAATAGTAGTCGAGACTCTGAGACATTAGTATTTAAGTAAATATAGGTTAATATATAGAGGGTAGTATATAGAGGGGACTCAGAGACATTAGTATTTTAAGTAAATATAGGTTAATATATAGTGTGTAGTATATAGAGGGTTTCTTGGTGGGAATATAGTGGTTTTGGAGTGGAACAGTTTAAGGATAACAGTTAGTCAGGGTTGGTACAAGAGCATAACCAGTGGTTATTGAGAAAAAGTTTTAGATTTAGTTTAAAGAGTTTTAAAGAGTGGGAGAGAAGTCTGAGATGTGAGATCATGTGGTAGTTGATTCCATACTTTACCAACGTAGTTAGAGAATAAGGAGTCACCTGCTAAGTTTTTTGATAAGGTAGTATTAATCAACATTTTGTTAGAAGAGCGTAAATTCTTGAGGATATTATATGGCGTAACGAGGGTAGAGAGAATTGGAGGGTTGCTGGGTTGGTACAGGGTTTTGTGAGCTATTGTAAGTTGGTTAAATCGTAGCTGATTAAGGAGTTCTAGCCAGCCGAGTTGTTTTAGATTCAGACAGTGATGAGTCCTAAGAGGTGAGTTTGGGGCAAATCTCGCAATATTGTTATATGATATAGCCAGTTTGTTGAGGTTATTTTTAGAAAGGTTAGTATATATGGGAGAAGCATAGAATAGGGTGGAGATTAATTGGGTTCTAGCTATTGCGGTCCTAGCTTCTGATGTAAGGAAAGGTTTGATTCTATAGAGGGATCCTAGTTTTCTGTTAATTGATTTTATTGTAGTATTTAAGTGGGTGTCAAAGTGATTATCAATTGTAATTCCTAGGAGTTTGGTGGTGGGGTCAGGAGAAATAAGGGTGCCATTATTGGATGTAAGAGTGAAATGTAGAGGGGTGGATATATGGGTAGGTGTAAAGAGTAAAAGTTTCGTTTTTTTCGGGTTGAGGAGAAGGCAAAGGTTGGAGAACCATTGTCCTACAGTGCTGAAAGCTTTTTGTTTAAGAGAATAAAGTTCGGTCTGGGATGTGGCTGAACAAATTATAGTAGAGTCATCTGCATATTGAATGCAGGTAGAGTGTGGAGTGGATAGATGAAGGTCATTTATAAAAATGGAAAACAGTAGAGGGCCTAATATGGAACCCTGAGGAACACCTAGTGAGATAGGAAGGAGATTCGAAAGATGATTTTGCCAGAGAACTGCCTGTTTGTTTTCAAGGTAGGATGTAAACCAGTTCGTAACAAGAGTGTCAAGTGAGAGGGACTTCAACATGTGTAGGAGGAGTTGTCGATTAACCATGTCGAAGGTTTTAGATAGGTCAACAAAGAATGTAGAGGAAAGAATGTTATTGTTGCGATTTTTGTTGATACAGTTAGTGAAGGATAGCAACGCTGTGGTAGTAGTATGGAATGGACGGAAACCATGTTGACAGTTGGCTAGTAGATTGTGAAGGAGAAGGTGGTGAAGTAATTGTGAATACATTTCTCTATTATTTTAGCAAGTGGAGAGAGGAGAGCTATGTTTTGCTGGTGGCTCTAGCCTTGAGAGTTTCTGACCTTGGACTCTGGTGGTGGCTCCTCCCTTTTGTTTTTTCATAGAGACAAGGTATCTCTGTGTACTAATCTTCCTTTCATGCCCATGGTGGTTAATGAGTTGCCCTTCAATCAGTCTATCCAACTCTCCTTTTTTTTCTTCTCTACTGTCTGCTAGTGAGAAGGTTCTTCACATCTTGGATTTACGTGGCTCAAATATTGTTTGATAAGGCTGTCTGCAAATCTGAGCATCTTTTTGCTTTTGATACAAGAACATTGGGTTTGGCAGTTTCTAAACAAGCCATCTCCTCCTGGATTGCTAAAGTAATTTCTTTTCATTTCTTAAATGGTTAACCGCTTTCAGCTTCAGTTCAAGCTCATTCTACAAGAAAAGTAGTTCTTGGAGCTTTCATCAAGGGTCTGCATCCTAGATCCATTCTAGAAGCTGCTACTTTTTCCTCTGTCCATACTTTTACTAAACTTAAGTTGGATGTCCTTTCCAGAGCTCTAGGGTGGGGTTTGCCAGGGTTCTCCTTCATGGGTTTGTGGAAGGTTCCCCTCTGCCTTCATCCTCCCATCCTTTACAGTAACGTTGGTAATCTCCCACATGTAATTAATACTGCAGCAGTGATGAGAAGGAACATAGTACAGTTGTGTAAGATCTTAACATAACAGTAGATGTCCTACTTTTGACTGTTGTACTACTCTGGTATTCCCTCCTGCCCCATTTCCCCCTCTCTCTGTTGAGCGCACACTACTGGCTGAGGGGTCCTTTCCTTTTCTTGCCCGTGTCCTTTTTTATCCTGGGGTTGCTCTAGTACTCCTGGGGCACTTAATTTCTGATTGAGTGTGCTTTATCACCATTGTATCCTATACCTGCACAGGGCATATATGCCTGATGTAGAATTCTGGTAGGATGTAAAGGCTTTGATATACTGACCGGACATCAGGCTGTCATTACTGGGAGATCCTACATGTTACAATTTTCAAGTTAAAGTATTCATTACATCTACTGTTATTAGTTCTTGTATGACTGTACTATTATGAAATGAAGTATTTTTGTCGTCCTCTTGAAGACAAAATGAACAAATTGATTTTTGAAAGATCTTTCTGCTTTAACTCTTTAACTCTTGGGAGTATGTTTTTATATTGCTAACAGCTCGCAGTATAATGGTAGAACATTCAAAAATAAGGCATCTTTGATATTTGTTAAAGGGAATATGCTTATGATTATGACATTCCATTGTTACAGAGCCTTGAAAATGTCTATAAAGATCCTGAATGTCATGCTTTAAAGACTGGATTTGATGTAGATTTTTCAGAAGAAAAGCCAGATGAGAACAGAACTCTTTTCAGTGTTTAAACTTTGTCAGATAGAAAGTCGGAGATTTACTTTATTTGCAGTAAACAGGATGATTGTTAAAGTAATGACCTGATGAAAAGGGCTAAGTAGTGCAGTTTCTGCAAACTGTGGATTGATATAGTACAATTCACTAATGTTCAACTTTTTTTATAATGAAATGGAGGGTTGATCAGATAGCTGGATTACATCGTTTTCTACTTTGAACTGTTGAAGGTGCTGGCTTTTTCAGAGCTCATAGATACTTAACTGGTAATGTAATTGCAAGAAATTTTGAAATTAATGTCATTTATTGAGTTGTATTTTCTGGACTAAGGCAATGGTCTCATCCACAGTAGTTTCTTTTGTGGTCGTCTGTATTAAGCAGAGTAAGGGAGAAGGTGGATAAGTTTTAGGGCAGTCTTTTTCTTGGGAGTGAAATATATTTTGAATTCTTT